>NC_056741.1:273766810-274066810 GCF_019279795.1 Protopterus annectens
GAATGAGAGACTCGACTCAAATCCATTTCATTGCAAGATTGGGTGTGCGCCACTTCTTTTGCAAAAGTAAAATAGATTTAAAAAAAATTGCAAAAGTAAAATAGATTTTCAAAATCTGAGGCTGACAGCAAATTCATGATCCAGGGATGTTGCATAATACATTATGAGGAGGGCTGTACAACTAGACAAAGAAATGTCTTATTTTGTACATATTTGTTTTTTTAAGTTTTGCCATGTGCTACAATAACTGCTTGATTTCATTTCAGCTGCTCATTTTTAAAGATTCAAGACACAATACAATTCACACCTCTCAACCTCTTCGAGCAAGAAATCTGGACAAAGCCATAAGTAATGGGGGGGAGACAAAGGCCCAAAAATGGGGACAATTTTTAAAGATTGCTCTTACAAACTTAGAAAGTTGATGGAATAACAGGTTTAGTGATAACATGAATTTTATGAAGCATGTGAAGTCTGAAACTCAAATATCTGTCTTTGTTTTCTAATGACTTGCCAGTGATTTCCCAGAAAAAACACAATTTTTTGAGAAATGGTCCTAAAATATGAGGCAAAAATCTAGACATTCTGCGAAAATCTGTACAGCTGAGAGCTATAAATGAGATTTAAAGGATCATCTTTAGAATATGATTTGTTTTCTGCAAAAAACTGTAAATATCTTAGTTTCATATGTGCCCAAACATTTCTAATACTGTAATTGATAATAACCATTTCATAAACTGCATTATTAGCTTTGGTTGCAGTGAATAAATATATACACATATGTTATGCACACCAGGAGCATCTAATCTAATTTAAATGGATGCTCCTCACCATCTTGCTGGTAAGTAGTAGCTTCTGCACGTGTTGTATTTTATTAATCAAACTGCGGCAAATATTTTAACAAGAGAAAAAGTATAGTTAGATTGGTTCTGTGATGCCAATCCATGCAGCGCCACTGTAGTATGTTTTTATGTATTTATTTATTTATTTGTCATTGATTAACCAGGTAAGTGAACTGGTCTGAAAACTCTTTTGAACATTGACCCAGGTCAAGTAGGTAAAGACATTAGTCATAAACATTTAGCATTACAAAAGCACAATGTTTGAGTTAGGTTACATAAAAACAAATGTATTCACATCAGTTTGCAAAGTAAAACAGTTTTCAGGATATAGCAATATTGTAAAAAAAATAGTAATACATCAGCTCCAGACTTTTTGTTGTAATACAGCAAATCAGTATGCTAGGATCCCATAATTGTATAAAGGTGCATTACTGCATCACGGTGCAACGTTCACACCGATATAGCAAATAGCCTGTTGTGGCTGGCTATTCTGCAGGGATGGCCTATTTATTAAACTAACCAAAATAAAATTTGCCCTAGTACAAAAAGGAACAGTATTACTCAATCTTTTGACTACAGTAGAATTTCAGTTATATAAGCAAAGGGTACATATAATGCAACAGTCATGTAAACTGAAACCATGTACCTTAAACAGTACTAAGAAGCTCACAGATGTTTATGCTATGATAGGTACTGCCAAGCTCACATAAAGGTATTGTGCTGCATTAAGCACTAGTAGCCATTTTATGTACGTACCCCCTTCCCCCCAACACATATATGTTCACTGGATTATGTGAGACTGTAAATTAATAAGCATGAGGCGGAGATGGATATTGTGTGACAGGGCAAATGAGTAAGAACATCAACCTGTATCTCTGAAGCAGTTACATTTGTTAACACTGACAAGATGGGTCTGGAGGGATTTCTTGAACTACTGTACTTGTTCTGTTTTCCTTATTTTTACAAGAATATCATTCCAGGTTAGAGAAGCAATTTTTGAAAATGCTTTCACAGATTGTGAGTGTGAATAGTGATCTGAATAAGTGCATGCAGTTGTGATTCTTGAGAGGAAAGCTCTGATTTCTACTGCGCATCTTATTTAATAGAAGGTGATATTATTTTTCATGTAGGATTTTATATGCAAGTGTGTTGAGAAGCAGTTATGCCCTAGCTGTTAATAGACATCATGTGTTGCTAGATAGATTACGAGACCTAATAATTTGTTTTGCAGTCTGAAATAGTTGCATTATTTTGAGAAGAGAGATGTGGTACAACTGGCTGCTCACGTTTAATCCTGAGAATCAATACATTCATGGCAACAGTGCGCCTAGCTTCAGTAATGAGCAGGTTGCATTGTTTGGTATGAGATTTTTGGCTGTTAACAGTTGGTTAAGTTTAGATTCAGTATGCAGATTAAATGTGCGGTTTAAATATAAAATGATACCTAAACATTTTTGCTCTGTGGTTCAAAGTAATTCTGTAACTGTTGGGTCAGTAACTGCAACGTTTTGGTTATTTAATATTTGTGGTGTTCTGAATACTTTCACTGTTTTATTTAGAGTAATGAGAAATTTTGAGGCAATGTTACAATTGCCTCATGTACACAGACAACCCTCTCCTCCTCCCACAAAACACAAATACATGCGAGAGATGCAACTATACGGCCAAACTGGAGGCTGAGCTCTCTCAACATAGGACTGGCAGGACCAGACAGGAGGAGAAGGTAAACACACACACTATAGACCCAGTCTCACATAATACCATCACAACCTCAAATCATACCCATAAACACACAAAGACATACTCGGAGGCTCTGATCAAAAAACTACCAAAACAGCAGAGGCCACCAAAGCAGACACCCAAACAACTACCACCTCAGAACACAACACCTGCAACACATAGACCACACAGTCAGAGTGTCAAGCAGTCACAGCCCTTAAGGCCAAACACAATGCCAGACACACTAGTCATTGGTGACTCCATAGTCAGACACACTGACGTCCCGCTCACCAGACTGAGTAAGGAGAAGGTCACAGTAAGCTGCCTGTCGGGTGCTAGAATTCGCCACATAACGCATGCACTCAGGTCTCTCAACAGCAGGTACAAGTACGATTCAATCATTGTCCACGCTGGTGTTAACGACCTGAGACGTACCTCCTTGGACTACATGAAAAGGGACATAGAGGAGCTCTCTGATTATGTAGCCCAAGCATGTATGACCCTGACCTTGAGCAGTATCCTACCTTCACCAAGAATGATGCCACAATACAGAGATAAGATGATCAGCTTTAACAATTGGCTTAAACTCTGGTGTCATTCAAAGGGGATCCAATGTCTGTCTGCCTGGGATGACATGCTGGACAAGCCACGCTGCTTCGCAAGGGACGGCTTGCACTTGTCACCCTGGGATTCGGATTTTGGCAAAGGCTCTTGCCACCCCATAGTGCCTTTTTTAGGCAAGGCTCAAATTCTAAACCTACCACCCTAGAACACAACAAAGAAAAAAAAACTAAGGGTAATGCTGCTCAATGCCAGAAGTCTCAACCTCAAGATGCACGCACTCGAGGCCCTTCTCAGTATGGAGAACATCGATGTCTGTGCTGTGACAGAAACCTGGTTCAAGGCTCCTGAGAGCACCCCAGCACTATCAGGTTTTACCTCATATCATGCGTTCCGGCCCCAAAACCCGGACAATACCAAGAAAGGAGGAGGGGTATCCATATTCATCAAGGACACCCACACCTCAAGATTGGTGGCAACGCACGATGCATCAGAAACCATCCAGGTGCAATTAACCATAGGCAAGACTGCTCTGCAATTTGTAGCATGTTACAGGCCACCCTCGCAAACTCAGGAACCTCATATGGCCTTCCTGAAAACACTGGAGGGGATAAATGTATCTCCGAACACCATCATACTAGGTGACTTCAACTACCCTAATATAGACTGGGAACACTACTCAAGCCAATACACTCTAGCCCAAAAGTTCCTGGAATTCATAAACTCAAATGCCATGGAACAACTAGTCACCATCCCCACAAGAGGAGAAAACATACTTGATCTCATCATCACGAACATGGGAGCACAATGTTCAATGCCGGAAGTATACCCCTCACTGGTGAGATCAGATCACAAACTAATCTCGCTGGAGGTCCTCATCCCGCCCCCACCCGAAATGAAAAAGACCACAGTAAAGAACTTCTCGAAAGCCGACTTCACACTTCTAAAGACTAGTGTGGTCTCCTTTAAGGCCCCTGAGCCGGCGGTAAACATTACTCAAACCGCTGAATCACTTACAAATGCCTTCTACCAGCACCTGCAGGGTTGCATGGATCAGGCAATCCCAAGCAAAACAAAGACTCTTTGTACCAAAGGCAAGCGTCCAGTCTGGTGGACCCCAGCCATAAACAAACTCTACAACAAAAGGAGAAAGCTACTACAAGATAGAGCAAAATCCTTAAAAAGTAAGACACCGCTGATCACTATAAGTAAAAAGCTAAGAGCTCTCATAAAAACATCCAAAGCTAATTTTGAGAAAAAAATAGCTAAAGACTCTAAAGACAACCATAAGGCATTCTTTAGCTATGTCAGAAACCTAGGAGGAAACTCCCAGATATGCTCAGAATTAGTTCAAAATGATGTGAAGATTACTGATCCTACAGACATTGCCAACATACTGGCTGACAGGTTCAGTGCAAACTCCCCCCCCCTAAAGGAGAGATATCTATACCAAATGATTGTAGCCCCCAAACATCTCTAACGCCCAGGTGAGAACTGCTCTCTCCAAGGCAAAGAACACAGCATCCATGGGACCTGATGGTGTCCCCGGCTGTGTGCTCCATGAACTCAACGAGGAATTAAACCCACAGTTAGGACAGCTGTTTAATCTTAGTCTCACCTCCGGATACGTACCCAGGGAGTGGCGTACAGTGACTGTGGTCCCACTCCACAAAGGCGGTGCCTCCACCGACCCTGGAAATTACCATCCCATTAGCTTGACAAGCCTTATCTGCAAAGCCATGGAGAGGATCATAATGGATCTCATAAATAAAGACATAGGGAATTTGCAGACTTTGGACCCAACCCAGTTTGGCTTTGTCAAAGGCAGATCATGCCTTTTAAACTTGGTTGACTTTTTCGAAACAGTCACCAAGGCCATTGACGAGGGTAAGGCAGTCCATACAGCCTACCTAGACCTGGCGAAGGCTTTCGATACAATACCCCACTCGGGTATCATTGAAAAACTCATCAACTTAAATGTAAACCCATACATTACAAGATGGGTTGCAAACTGGCTGAGTGACAGAACCCACAGGGTCAGAGTTGCTGGCGCCATGTCAGACTCAAAGCCTGTCACAAGTGGTGTCCCACAGGGCTCAGTCCTGGGCCCACTCTTGTTTGGCATCTACTTTTCTGAAGTACAAGCAAACACAGGAGGGTTATGGCTGACAAAGTTTGCAGATGACTGCAAACTGGGTGCCGTAGTTGAAAACACATCCGACACAGATATCCTTCAGAAGGGTCTCACAGAAATGGATAACTGGTGCCAGAGCCATGGCCTAAAGTTAAATGCCAAGAAATGCATAGTCATACCCTTCGGAAAAAATAAGGTCACCCCTAGCTACCATATAGGTGGCAATCCCCTGATCACAGAAGAAGTTATCAGGGACCTGGGAACCCAGGTTGACAGTAGCCTTTCATTCAACACTCATATTGCTAAAGTAGTTAGGAAGACCTTCTACATTGCCCACCTTATCATGAAGAGATTCACATCTAGATCAAGGGAAGTCATAGTCTCCCTATACTCATCACTCATCAGACCAATGATCGAGTACAATGCCCCATTCGGAATGTATCTGACCCGACACTTGCAGCAGCTGGAGAGGCCACAAAAGTTCCTCACCAAAAGGATAAAGGGTCTCAAAAATCTGTCTTATGCTGCCCGACTGAAAGAACTCCAGTTATATTCAGTTGCTTACCGCTTGCTCAGAGGTGACCTATGCCTGACATACAAGGCCATGTCAAACCCAGATTTGATGAACATGCTTCATCTCAAAAAATCTAGATCCCTCAGAGCCACAAGGGCGGGAGACTTAAACCTCGACACGGTTATTAATAGGACGTGCTGGAGGGATAGATTCATCACCCAAAGACTCCCTATGCTATGGAACAAAATCCCGGTTTATGTGAGGCAGAGCACCTTGCTGGCCTTGTTCAAGAGGAATCTTGACCAATGGATGGGAAACCGCAGATACACCCCAGGGGTTACCTCAGTGTCACTGCTCGACAGAGGCACAATAAAATAATGGGCACAGTTTCTCCAAACTAAAGGGGTGGCGTAAGCCACAAAACTATGGGCTAGGCTTATAAATGCCCTCGGGCAGATAGCCTAGTATGAACCTATGAACCTATGAACCTATGATGGTTAGCTTGTTAGTAGTAAGCCATGTTCATATAGCTTTGAAATCTTCTTGTAGTTCTTTATTCGGTATGAATGTTTCTTGTTAGATTTTGTAATGGCTGTATCATATGCATATACAATACCTGCTGGTTTATAGCAGATCCCAGGTGAGGTCATTAAAGAAAAGAGAAAACAGCAATGGGTCTAAGACTTGTGGGATCCCCTTAGTGATGACTCCTCTATCAGACATTATATTAGGCCTAACAGTTATGAACGTTCTTTTAAGATGGCTCTCAAGCCATTGGCAGACATTTCTAAAAAATCAAATGTCTGTCAATTTCTGCAGGAGTATTGCATGGCTAACTGTATTTTACAAATATAGGCCTTGTCAGCAAGCCTTATTCTGTTGACATGTATTTTCTCTGTTAATATGCAGATAGCAGTTACTGTGCTATAGCTGGACCAAAATCCATACTGTTTGTTGCTCAAAATGTCATACTTTCTAATATATTCAATTTATTTATTTATTTATTTACTTATTTATTTATATTTGTTGACCGGGAGTGTCCGACTGGACGTAGGTCCATTTTCAGTAGAGGCCCGGGGAGAAAAGCTCCACAGTTAAAATAAACAGACAGTAGTTACATTGGATTACATAGCGATTAACAATTTACATAGCAATTACTTACAACATATTTACAGATGAAGAACATAGTACATCAGTAGACAACTAGAATCTTTATCTGTGAAGTACATAACAGACATTAACAAATGTTAAAATAAGAAGTTCCTGCTGTATAAGTACTAGGCTTATGAGCATCTGAGCTTGCTATAATCAAGGTAGTTAGTGGAGTGGAAAGAAATGTAGTGGTTGGATGGGGTGGGTGATATTAGAGTGGGAGTTGCAAGGGCATAGCCAGCAAGTAGTGGTTCATAGATAATATTTTCCATTAGTTTGGCTATCAGACATAGACTTACATCAGAGTGGAAGTTATTTGCTGTAGAAGGGGAGAAGACCTTAGGGTCTGACTAGAGAGTATGTTTGAAACTAAAGAGCAAAATTTTAGTTGTGAAAGCCAGATTAAAAAGGAGTATTAGAGATTTACAGAGTATATGGCTAGCTAGTTTTAATATTTTGGGATGCATTTATTTATTTATAGACTGGGTTGCACATACAGTCTAAATTTTCAAGGTGTTTTTATACATGTCCCTTTTGTATACAGTTTTGAAGTAAAAATGAGGATAGTTTTCAAGTACTTTACAAGTTGGAGAGTTAAGTGTTGGGCTAGGAGAACTGTTGACTAGCAAACTGTTGGAGAGCAGAGGTGTCATTTTTTTTTCTTTTCACTCTCTAGGTAGTGCTACACTGAGACTGCTTCCTGTTCCACCTGGGGTTTTGCATAAATGTTAAGGTATTACCTTGCAATTACAAGGTTCAGGGTTTGATTCTCACATGGGATAATTGGCTAGGTTTCAAATGGCCCACAAGGGTGGTCAGCTTGCTACTAACACATGATCTCAGGCTCTTCTCAAATTCCTGCGGGGAATTTCACCTATAACCTCCTAGATATGGGCAGTTGTTACTAATTAAGATCTCAAGTTTTGCAAAGATCCTGTATATTGGGTTTCTCTAGTATTACATTGGGCGCACACAGTTAGGCTTATAAAGAGCTTTGGGTCAATAGCCCACTAACTACCTATGAACCAATGAACCTATGAAATACCTTGGTTGTAGTAAGGACTTTAACTGCCTACAGAATAGCTTGTGCCCACCTAGATATTGTAGCTTGCAACTTTCTAACATATACAACTTTGGAATAGTTGGTATCCTGGTGACACACTTTAGCTGCATATATTCTTTGCATTTATTTGCATTACTGAGATCCTTCTTCCATTATTTCTATGAAATAGCCCTGTGTTTTAATAGTTGTTTCAGGTCCTGGGAAAGTCAAGGGGTTTGTTTACCTTGCCATCTCAGTTTTGAGGGGGTACAGTTTATCCTGTATTATGGAATTTAGACTGTAGAATGTTAAAAAAATGTTTTGGGGTCAGTACAGTTGTGCAGTTCCATTGCCAGAATATCTGCAGTGGATTTGTGGATTGACTCTGAAAATACTATGTTATAGAATTTGATCAGGCACATATTATGGAACAGTGGCCACTAACATAATTTGGTTATACTTCTAGTCATAGTAATTTGTAAGCAAGTCAAGCACACTAATATTGTCAGTGTTAGGCTGCTGTCTTGTTCTTCAGTAATTACTTAGAGGTTGTATATAACATCTAATATATCTAACCTACTTTTGCTGGGGCCCTTCCACTCAAGGTTCAGATCATTGATTTTTATAAGTCTTCCTTGCCTAGGATGCTCCAAAATCTTGTTTGGAGTTGAGTCATTCAGGGAAATTGGACAGGGTAGATGAATGTAAATGACAGCTAAATATAGTTTTGATGACTATTACAGGGAGGGCTCATTTTTACTGTTCCCAGACTGTGAAAGAGATCTGTTATCCAGGTCAGAGATTCCTGACATTTTGAAAAGCATATGCAAATGTAGGATAGTCATCTAAATATGGAAATGTGCATACCTTGTAATCTGCAGTGAACTATCACTGGTACCAGACACTCTGTAAACATCCTTGGTACTGCAGATAACCAAAAGGGTAAAGCAGAGAACTAAAAATGTTAGCAAGATACAGAAAATCTTAAAGGAGTCTGAAATCTCTGGCAATTGGAATGTGATGATAAGCAACTTTTAAATCTAATGTTAGCAGAAAACTGAGAGGAGGAATGACAGGCAACAGAAACTGAGGGGATAGCATTTTGAACTTTGGAACTTTCACTTATAAGTTGAGAAAAGAAAGGTCTAGAACTGGTCTCCAACAACCTTCCTTGTTTGGCAACAGAAACATTCTGGAATAAAATAATTTTCCTGCTAGATCTGGAGACACTGATGCTATCATCCCTAGAGACAGCGTCTGTTAGATGACTAGAAGAAACAGGGAAGTCTGTTTGGAAATTGTGGAAGTATCCTCTGAAAGGGAGGAAGGGAGTCCCTCTCCCATTTGTATCCATGATGGATAATTCTCAGAAACCATTTGTCTGAGATTTTCTGATGCCACAAGGGAAAATACAGAGCTAGGCCTTGGGAAAGATTTAAAACATTGCAGGGGGAGGGGAGTTCCTAGAAAAGGCATATATTCATTCTGACTTTTTGAACCAGCCTTAGCTATGGGAAGCTCCTGTTTATTTTTGGAGTTTCTATTTCACTGCTTTTTGATAGTATGCTTTCCTAAAGCCTGATGAGATTGCTTGTTTTGTTTCCTGTAAAATTATCCTGATTTGGAAGGGAAATTCTTAACAAACTTCAAAAAAGAGGGATGCAAAATCAGGACAATCCCTGAATTAACTAACCTCTTTCATCAAATCCTTTCTGGACCTCAACAGTAGATGGCCCAAATAATACTTCTTTTTCAAGAGGAAAATTTAAAATCTCAGGTTTGACCTCTTCAGGTAAATTTCATGAACATAATCATGGAAATCTTCTCATAACTAAACCAGTAGCAATCAGCTATAGATGCAGCACCAGCAGAATCCTAAGAACACTTTATTGGTTACCTGAGAAACAGAAGCAATTAAAGAATTTAGAGATGATTTATTCTTTGAAGAAGGAAAATTATCAGTTAAGTTTTCATGTTCTGAAAAGATGCTAGCAAAAACTTTAATATGTGAGTCTGGCATTTTAAAATTCTGAATGTCAAGGTAGCAGAAGAGCACATTTTCCCCAAGTCTGTCAAAACCTTTCCTATCCTTATCAGAAGGAACAGGGTTAGCATTCAAGAAATGTTTAACCACAAAAGGTTTTATCAATGAAATCACCATGGGATTAGGTTTAGGATTAGAAAAAATATATTTATAAGTGTGAGGAACTGTATGTAATATATCTGCCTTTTTAGAGGCTGAAGGCTATCAAGTGTACTGCAGGCTGTTATGAAAACATCTTCTAAAGTTGGTAACCCAGGAAGAACAACTGCAGCCCAAGGAAAATCCAGTTGTAATAAATCATATTTTTTTTTTCTGAGAAACTGGAATATCACTCTTCTCACTGAAACAAGTATTGCATTTTGGCAATGGTTTCAGTAAAATATAAATTATTCAGAGGGGGGAGTCAAAAGCATCACATTCTTCAGAATCAGATTCTACTATTTGAGGAGAATTAACTGAAAAAACTCATTCCAGTCAAGTCCCTGATCTTTTTATTGAGAATCAGTTTCAGAAAAAGAGGTGAATTATTTTTCTTTCACTGGTCAGTGAGGAATCAGAATATAAAAGGTTAAGGAGCTGAAGTAAGCTCTTAGCAAAACTTAATAAATCTTCTTTGTCCCAAGGTCTCTGAGACAGAGGAACGTACATGTTTTACTTTCTGTTTCTATTTTCTAGGAGACTCCCTAGAATTAGACAGAATCAAAGTACATACACAAGCCTGGGAATCAGGCACTTTAGTTCAGCCATATGGTAAAGCACTACCCATTCCCGCCTCTGAAACAATGAGAGTGATTCTTTCATGCCAGCAGTTGACACTTCAACAGCCACATAGGACATGCCTGACCCCTGGTCCTTGGTGGCTGAAACGACTGCACAAGATGGATCCAGGAAAGAAGATGTGCAGTCCAACGAACCCAATATAGCCACGACAGAGACACCAATCAGTAGCTAAGATGGATAAGAAGCCCTCTATACTGTACTGATAAAGGATCTCTAGAATTTTACTTTTTCTACTGACCAGAGGAATTAAAAATTTAGAATTGGTAGCCTGCTTCATGGTTCAGCTGAGAGAAGTGACTGAACAGCAGGTAGAGGAGACTGGAAGAGTTGTGTACAGATAAGCAGAAACAAATAGTGTTTATAAAAAAAATACACAGTGACAACCTTAAAAAATTGCTTTAGTCCACTAAATTAAATTAGCTGTATTTTAAAACAAGTTTTTTTCCACAGGAAAATATTAGGAAGGTAAGAGTGTTTCCTGACAAATGTGCCTAGCGACAGTCAAACGGGCAATCCTAGCTATAAAAAAATATTTTTCTAAAAAAATGTATAACATTTTTTGCAAAAGAAAGATTTGTGGAAGGTTTTCCCTGAGGGGTGCTTATCTGTCCAGTTTTGAAGAAGTGGTAGCTGACTGTTGATCCTCTGAAGCCTGCAAGAGCTGTCTGCTTCCTTTTCTTTTAAACACAGTTTGGAGAGGTCTGTGCTCCATCTCTCATACTGTAAAGGCTTAAATAATATGCTCTGTTTGCCATGGCACCATTACATGGATAGCAAGGAAAGATTTAAAGAGGAAAAAGATGCCCCTCATCAAAGTGATAGGAGTCATGAGGACCTTGTTCCAGGAAGGGCTATGCCTATGTGGCTGTTGTAAGATGTTGGGGGAGAGTCTTCAAAGGTACACTGGTGATACATGGGAAAGCCAGTAAATCTTGTGTTGGAGGTATTACAGGTGGGGGGACTTCTTAAGAAAAATGAAAAAAATGTTTTACCGTAGCACTAAACAGAATAATCTCCTCAGTCATATAATTTCAATATAAGTAAATAATTCTGACTTTGCAGTTGCCTCACAGAAAACCATTAATTTAACATTTTTTATGTGCTTCACTGACCTCTGTTTCAATCTATTTGGTAGAAAAATGCATTTACATACACTATGCATTTGACAGTTAATGCAGAGGATTAAAGCTGAGAGCTGTTAATAAGATGCTTCTAAATCCAAAAACTTTCATTTGCCTACTGTGAACAAATCACTTAACCTGGGTTGCCCCTGAAAAAGTACATTTATGTCTGGTGGGCTTACCTGTCCACTTAATAGGTTAAATAAAGAAGTCAGTTCATGATCAATGTGGCTTTTGCACATTTTCTGATATACCTGTGAGCTTTCCTTTTCTGTGAATTTTGTTACTCGTTTTGTGCATTTTTGCACTGTCTGTTTCAATGTTCTTTGTGTTATTCATTGTTGGCTTAAACTAATTTTTATGCTTTGTTTGTTGTACATATAATTTATCCTAGTGAAGGCCATGCCTCTCTTGTATTTTGGAATATGTAATCTGGGCAAATACAAGTTACTGCACATCATGGTATCAAGATGAAACTATGTTCTTGTTTTCTGTCTGCCTGACCCTGAACTTTCTATGATGGTTCACTTACACCAGCAGTATTTATCACATGATGGGGTGGCTTTGTGGACTGAACCAAGTTTCAAAATATCCAAGCAGTTTTAATCACTGACTTTAATCTTCCAAAATATTGTTACAAATCTATGTTCTTCTTATATCGTGTTGCACTAGAAATCTTTTCTCTCTTCACACATACTTATACACCCCTTTGTTTATAGTTATTTACACTAGAATCCATACATTCAAGTGATGTTTATCTTGATAAGTCAGTGTTTTTGCTAAAAATGCTTTCTTTGTGCACTTGCTAAGATCAGAATACAATATGTATATCATCTGCAACCGTACGGACTCTTTGTATTTCACTTGTTTGTCAGATAAACTTTAAAGTTTGGATTTATTCAAAAGAATTAGATGCCAGTTGCTTGCTGGTTTAATTTTTTCTCTTTAAACTGCATGTAGGTCACTTAATGGTGTGAGGGCAACCAAAAATAATAACAGAGATGAGGCACCACTTTGTAATATTCCCTCAACAAATATTTATACCTGGGATGACTGGCCCTTTGCATAGCTCTTCTGTCAAAATGCTATTTTGGGATGCAAGTAGTCTAGGACGGCTGTCATATAGAGTTGTATCTTGTACATCACAAATATTTAAAAAGACCAGGAGTGTGGAATGCTACCAAATGCTTATTTGTAACAATCTTAACTATAATTTATTTTTTATTTATTTATTTTACATTTATTTACAGGAGATGTCTGACTGGGACAGTGGCCCTTTTACAGTGGAGGCTTGATTTATTTTCACCTACTATAGTGTCTAGGTGACCAGGCTCCCATTTCGCCTACCTATTTTGCATTCTTCCATTCCATATAGTGTGAAGGTATAAGTGACTAGGCCCTAACTGCCACTGCAGTACAGAGTAATAATTTTCTGCATTGCTCCCTATAAGCTTTAACTCATACAGTCAGCCCAGTTGTAGACTAGCACATATTTTTGGATTGCCTTAATCTAGGAAAATGCTCTTTATACTTTACCATCTAACTGCAGTTCACCTATTCCACACCAGAGATGATGGCTGTAGAGGTTTCAGGAATTCACACCGCCTCCAAAGATCAGCCAGTAGTTGCTAATCATCTGCTCTGTTCCCATGTTCATCATCCTGACCCTTGGGTCACTATCTAATTCTGGGCTACCAACAATGAGTAAAGGCACCTTACCACTACATTACCTGGCCAGCCACATTGTGCTTCATATTGCAATGTTCCATGCTGGCTTTACTTACAAAAGATAATATTTTTGCTATGCAGTTTTCTTGAGTTATTGGGATGAATTTGTGTTTATACCAGATTAAAAATTATATGCATTGCTTCAAGTGTCCAGGTCTATTTGTTGCTATCAAATGTTTTTAGAGTGCAGTTTCAGCTTTAAAAAATCAGCATAGTTTTTTCTTCTTCATCATTAACCAGATCTGTATCAGTCCACAGTGCACCTATAAGTAATTTCGACTCAAGACAAAGAGGCCATGTTGTGAAGATCAGATCATGAGCTTAAGTTTTCCAGATGAGAGTTTCTAATTTTCTTATTTCTTTAATTGCTATGTAACTCTTCTATATACACTCTTTCAACATTTATGTGTGACACTGTCCAAAAACTTTCCCAGGGAACTCCTCAAAATGCAAAACTATTGACTGTTGTGCATTACATGTATTTTTCATATTTAAAAAAACTGTATCTTACCTGCCTCACCATTCCTAACTTTCACAGTGAAAGCATTCTTCAAATGTGCATGCAAAATTCAAATGCAACCATACCAGGAAGCATAATTTTGATCCCCCAAACACATCAATATCATGCTCAGTAAAATAAAGACTTGCACCCTACAATTAAGATAAATGAATCATAATAGTTCTGCTCAAAATGCAAATTTTACAGGTAAAATAGCTAAAAGTTGTGTGTGGAGCTACCTGAAGACCAGTGCATTTAAGTTGCCTAGTTTATTAATGAGAAGTAAGATCTTAAAAGGGCAAACATGTACAGCTTTACGAAGAATTCATTCTACCTACACAAGTATATTCTATGAATATGATCTACAGATTCCATGAAAGTGCAGATCATTAAATAGTACATCCATTTAAAATTATACTGCTTAGTGATAATTTGTAACTCTTCAGAAACCAAAAAAAAAAAAATCTAACAATTTCTTAAAGCGTCAACATTTAGATTACGTGTGCATTATTTAATGGGCAGAAAGTAAAGGTTCAGCAAAACATGTTTGAGTATTTCTCACCATGTCTTTAACAATTATATTATAAAGCAAAAGACATGAGGCATGCATAGTTAAAATGTGATGTGGGTGGGAATTAGAAGTGATATAAACAATGCAAAATTCAGAGGAAGAATTAGCACTCCATTCAAAAGCATAATAGTCCAACCTGCTTGCGCCAGCAATATGTAATAGTCAGAAACATGTGACTACAAACACGTAGGAGATACTAAGTCAAGAAGAAAACATAAACAAAAGTAGCAGGATGATTAATGGTATTGGACCTTGGTATAGTTTAGGATCTTATGGGTCAGTTGTCAGTTTTTCTATTATAATTTCTTTTGTGTTTAAGATGACACTTTTTTGTTGGAAAAATAGTTAGGAAGCCTAACAGTAAATCCAATTCTGGATGCACAATTTAAGGACTAGTTGAGTGAAGTGCATTAGCTGCCATTCACTACCTTATATGGTACATAACATAAAGTTACTGTAGGGTAAGACGTGCATAATTTTATTTTATTTTTATTTCTTTAACATTTGTTGACCTGGAAAGTCCGACTAAGACAGAGCCTATTTTCAGTGGAGGCCCTTAGAGAAATGCTCCAGATGCATGTCTTTGGAATAATAACTTTAAGGACAGAAATAAGACAAGACATTTATGAAAGTCATGATAAACAATATATAACTTTTTTTCTGGTAGTATTTTCTCTACTTAAACAAGCATATGCACAGACCTGATTTTAGACTGAGTAAATATTGTTAAGCAACTTAAGATTGCCAACTAAAAATGTGTGCAAGGATTACATGCAAAGCAAATCTAATTGGAGTTTTCTTTTAACAGGATGCAAGATTAAAGCCCTAAGAGCTAAGACAAACACGTACATCAAGACCCCTGTTCGAGGTGAAGATCCAGTTTTCATGGTAACAGGAAGGAGAGAGGATGTTGCCATGGCAAGGAGGGAAATCATCTCAGCTGCTGAACACTTTTCTATGATTCGAGCATCTCGCAATAAAAGTGGGACCACTTTTAGCAACAGTGCTCCAAATCTCCCAGGACAGGTAACTATAAGAGTGCGTGTTCCATACAGAGTTGTGGGACTTGTGGTTGGGCCTAAAGGTGCTACTATAAAGCGCATCCAGCAACAGACTAGCACCTACATTATCACTCCAAGCCGAGATCGGGACCCTGTCTTTGAAATCAGTGGTACTCCTTCAAATGTGGAGCGGGCCCGGGAAGAGATCGAGGCTCACATTGCCATTCGGACAGGCAAAATTTTGGACAATACCAATGAGAATGACTTGATCTGTAGCAGTCCTGATTCTGGTGGAGAAAATCGTTATCCTGATATATGGAGAGTACAGACTTTGTCCCCCAACTGTAAGCCCCTCTCCACGTTTCGCCAGAATAGTCTGGGATGTGTAGGTAATGTTACTGCAGACTCCTTTTATGGTACTCCACGACTAAGTGAGCAAAATGAGTTAAACTACAGCTACCTTTTTACCAACTTTGGAATGAATAAGCATGATCTATACTTTGGAGTACAAGACCCAGTAAATCCCATATGGACCAACCATGAGGGCAATGGAGTTCCAGTTTCAGGAGGGTTTTCTAGCCAACAGAGGTCCAACAGCACTGGTGGAGTGCCATCAATTCCCCGTACTTCCCCCACTTCACAAGAATCAAACACCATAGGACATTCACTAGCTCGGCGAGCCCACAGCGAGCCACTTCAGAGCTTCTCGAAGTTGGGGAGCACCTTACCTGGTGGGTCTCCTCGCATTGTACCTGTGTCCAGCAATCGAGAGTGTACAGTGTGCTTTGAGAGTGAGGTTACAGCTGCCTTGGTGCCCTGTGGACACAATCTTTTCTGCATGGAGTGTGCTGTACGTATCTGTGAGCAGAATGACCCTGAATGTCCAGCATGTCATGTCAGTGTCACACAAGCCATCCGAATATTTTCATAAAGACAGAAGAACAATCTTTTTGTTTTATTGTTTTTTGTTTTTATTTTGTGTCTTTTTTGTTTTTTTTGTTTTGTTTTTTTTTTTTTTTTCTTAATTTTTTTTTTCTTTTTTGTTTTGTTTTTCTTTTTATTTCTGGCACAGGACAAGAAAATAATGAAATGTTTACTTAAAATGTTACATAACCCTATAAAAATTAAATAAGAAAGTATTTAAAAAGACAGGTGGCTGGTTCCACCAAATCCTGCAAAGCTGAAAATAGTCCAAAACCTGTGTGCAGATCAGAATCCTACTGGTTTGAACTACTGGATTTATCTTCCATAGGACTTTATCACCCAAATCTGCAGGACAACAACACCAGCACAACCAAGGAACTACCGTACCTCATGGAATATAAGATGCTTTTTGAAATATATCTATATCTATATATATTTATATATTTTACTACCATTTAACTTGGGCTACAGGCATTCTGAGGCAAACCAAAAAATATCAGTGTGCTGGGAAATCATATTTAGGTTAGTCCTATTAGTAACTGGATTGAAGACTAAATGACGTAATATGGATTTTGACTATTATTTATCCCATGTAGAGCAGGTAAGGTGGCATTATTTAAAAAACAAACTGTGACCACAACATTTTTGGATACCATTTCCACTCGCACCTTTCCACAACACAGTTGATCTCTTAGCAAAACAAAAACGGTACCTTATTAACTTTGAGAGCAAGTGAGCAAGGGTTTCAAGAAGGAATTTTAAAGGGATCCATACATAAGATATGCTGCCTGATTTTTTTTTTTTTTTTACGTGGGAAGTTTATCTATATGGGTACTCCATCTGATTAGATATTCTTACTACATGCATGACTTGCATACAAGAATCTGCAACTGCAACTCAACATGTACAGCTTACGGTAACATTGTTTTATTACAGAAAATTATTACCTTCTGTTACAGCTCCAAGCAGTAAATGGCCTGGGGAGATGCAAATCAGACAGATAAGTCATGCAGTCATCTGCATCAAGCTCCTGAAAATCCTGTCTACATTTCTGCACTTAAGTCTTTCACTGTCTAGTTAGAAATTAAAGGAACAATCTCTGTCAGTTATGGAACATCACCTGACTTTTGGAAGTCCAGTTTCTATATTGCACTCTCCCCACTGCCACCTAAAACTCAAATATGCATTTACTGTGCTTCATTCCTATTCTGTACTGTCTATTCAGGTAGAAGGTTGGGCGGCATTACATACAGGATGCTACAGCTGTTCAGAGTCTCTGAGATATGTGAATAAACTACAGAACTGCAAAGTGAATAGGAACCAAACATGATCTCCCAGCACCCTCCTGCAACACAAAAAGGATGCCTCTGTCAGAAACTTCTCTGCTGAATTTGTGAGGGGGCTACATTTCTTTCTCTCTGTTACACTCAGCCTTTTTTTTTTCTCTTGCTTTCAAATGTAATTTAAATTACTGGGCAAAAACCCATCTGGAATGTTAAGAGATATGATTACTAGAAAAGTTAACAGAGCTGCTTTCTTAAAAATATAAAGACACGTGAACAACAGTTGAAACGTGCCCCAGAGAGGACATTCTGTACATGCCGAATAAGTGTAAGAGTGGATGAGTGCAAAAGGGAGTGAATTGAAGATGATGAATGATTACAAAGGAGCGTGAGAGGGTGAGTGGTCAGATTTATTCATGAGTGGGACCAATTAAAAAGTAAAGAACTATTTAATGAGACATAGTAGGCAAGTTGTTTGTAAATGGGTACATGAGTGACTGGGTGTCAGTGTGTAGGCAAATAACATGAATGGGTGAATGAGTAATGTCAGGGTGTGATGTGTGCTGCCTTAGATATGAGTGAAACACAAATGGGTGAATGAGAAATGTCAGGGTGTGATGTGTGCTGCCTTAGATATGAGTGAAACGCAAATGGGTGAATGAGAAATGTCAGGGTGTGATGTGTGCTGAAATGGGTGAATGAGAAATGTCAGGGTGTGATGTGTGCTGCCTTAGATATGAGTGATTTGACAGTGTATTGAGAGTGTTCACCACAGAGCATTTTATAGTCCATAATGCACGGTATCAGCCACATCTCAAATCTCATCATAGTAACAGTGTCAAGAAAAGATAAATTCAACACTTTTTCTGATTTAGGAGTGCAAAGCGCTGAGCAGTGAGAATATTGAGGAGAGGACGTATCACCTGACAACTTTTGTCATGTGCCACCAGTTAGACATAGAAATAGACATTTCTTAGCATCCAGGTCTTACACTTGTTAGCCTTTTTGTAAATGTAAATGCTGTGACTGTAGTCAGCTGTAGATATTTGTAGCCACTGTGAATACATTTTGTTTCGTAGGTAGCTGCGGGGTTAGATTTGTAGCAATGACTAGTGGGTTACTCTCCTTTGTTTTATTGGCACACTTGAATCTGCACACCTTAGAAGGGCCATTAAAGGGTTGGTGAACTGATACTAAATCAAACCAGTCTGACCCATTATCTCCTGTTCTCACTGCTTCCTGCTAAGTCCACTTAATAACAGTTTCATATTAGCCATAAACCTTGCCTGAATGCATTTCAGCAGAGTTTTGAGGTAGAACAGTATACCTTTTTCTTACAACACATCAAAACATGTTTCTATCTGGAACCCGAACATTTGAAGCTTTGAACCTAGTCGAGTGCATATATTTGCATAACAAAAGTATATACCTATAGCTATATAACTATATAATATATTCGTATATATACTAATTATATGCTAAATGATTACTCTGCATTTTCAGCCTCATTATTTTTAAAGAGGTTTTTTTATGGTTCCATATTTTAGAACTGATCAATTTCTAAGACATTATGTAATTTTGCCTGTAATAGTTCTGCCTGCCCACAGTTCTCTCTAACACTATATTTGTTGCAATAGCGCCAGAATTACAAAAACGAGTAAAACATTAGATGGGGGGTTGGACCCCTTTCCAGTAATAATAACAAAAATAATAATTATAATATTACAATTTCTTCAGACACTCAGTGAAATCTGGTCTCTTATCTATTCTACTATTTATTTATTTACTGATAATTTATATAATTTATTTGAAGAAAGCTTCCAAAAATAAAAGTGGTCACTCTCAGCCTTACATAAAGGGCTGAGAACATCCCACTAAGGTGCTCATGAGATTTTCAAATGTGATGGTATACTCTTCATGTATATATCACAGGAAGGGCTAAGATGACATCCCTCCCATCAAATGGCTTAATGAATGTGGACTGAATGAATGGAAGCCATAATGGGATGATGAGTGGAGTCCCCCCCACACACACGCACAAACCCCAAGCAGTGTTGTTTACATACACATGGTGATGTAAAGCTGTAAACTCAAGGAGAGGACAGCAACACAGTCCAGGCAATGGGTTTAGTTACTCAACCATTGCTTCATGTTGCTGTAACTCCTGTACCTCTATACCTTTCTTAGCAAGTGCTACTCTAAGTAAATATGCAACAGCACTCAAAGATCAAACATCAGAATGGTATTTCAAGACATTCCAGTCTCAACAACCCTTAATAGGCAAGTCTAAAACTAATGGCATGGAAGTATTGGCTGTAGGGGAGGACTCCATCCAGAACATTCCCTCTCTTCCTCAGCAGGCATTTCTGCAGAAGCAGTACAGGATGCATTTTCTGAGGTGGTGCTTAAAGCTTTTTGTATCCTAGTCTACCATAGGTAGAGTCATGATAGTAATGTTTGCTGATCTGGGTCAAATGGAACATTTACATTTTTGTAACCCTGCTGCCTCTTCTGACATTACTGTACTTAGTAACATAAACACACTAAGCAGGGAATAAAAAAAAACAAACAAAAAAAAATGGGGAAAGAAAAAGAAAGAAACAAAAGAAAAACAAATATTTAAGGAATAAAATGTGTCTTCAGACCCACATGCACATATTCATACTTACTGGTTCCATTTAGAGAACAATGAACCCTCGCATATACCCCTTCATTTACTATGCTTAGTAGGTTATAAATGGCAAACTGAGTAGAAAAGGGGTAAATATGCCTTTTCTAACCTGCTTCCTCCATTCAGGAGATAAATAGCTTTAGACTCATTAACCAAGTCAGGGCAGAAAAGGGGATCTGCTGATGAAATCTCAGTCAATACCAAATTCAAAGGGGGGGGCAACAAATCTTAATTAGAAGCAGTTTCATAAATTTATTTCTGAGAGACTTCCAGGCCTCCTGACATCTACCAGGTGAGCATTAAGGTGCTTCTTTAAGAATGGAAGCAGCCACACAGGAGCCAGACTAAGAAATTCCCCAGCATATGAGTCCCCTACTGAGAGACAGCAAGCAGAGACGTTTACATTCCTGTCAAGAGGCAGCCATTGTTAAGATCACTTCATTTCCAATAGGGATAAGTCAAAATGGCTGCAATGATTTATAAAGTGACAGGTAACTTCCCTCTCTCTTTTTGAATAAAACAGTCTTACCAGTCCATTCCAAAATCTATCACAATGTATCTCTTTTTATAATTTGCTTGCTTATCACAGGAGTAAAGCAAAAAACTGTTGTGGTTTAGTACAATATGTGTACAGTTTCTTACGTTGTCTGCTAAACACATTATTTAAGGCTCTTATAAAATGTATATCCCTCAAATACTAAAAGACCATGATAACCCCCTTCTTTCTGGCAGACTCTCACAAATATCCTGTCACTAACCACCAAAAGTTGTTTTCCAGACACCAAGACTTTTATGAGCTAAGAAGCTCTAGTAGTCCTTCATATCACTTGCAATAAGCTGTTGTCTGTTTTTTTCCAATAAACTCTTCCTTATCACTTTTGAATTTTGCCTCACATCATGACTTTCTGCACAGTTTTCTGACACTCCGTAGTAGAAACACGATCATGAGTTTCAATGGGTGCTGGTGGGTAAGCTGAATAGTTATAAAAGATATGGTAGGCAAATGCAAGCTTTATTCTATGGACAGTACTTTTGCTTTCCCTTAAAATCATGTTTGCCCCCCCCCCTCCCAACCCTGAAGTATAGAGAGAGAAATAAAAATCCTGACTGTGACCCAGATGACAAGATCTGCTCAGGTGCTGGAAGGGTCTGGATGTGAATGGTGAGAGTCAGTGAATGGCACCTACTCGTCCATCCAGGGGAGGGAATGACACAGTATGACCCGCTGCACTGGTGACTCCAGTAGGGGTGTTCAGGGATTGCGGGATGCAGCAATCAGGTCAGTGTGTCTACATACGGCATATAATTCAGAAAAGCATACATCAGGTCAGTGTGTCTACATGCTGCATATAATCCAGAAAAGCATGCATCAGGTCGGTGTGTTTACATGCTGCATATAATCCAGAAAAGCATGCATATTATGTTCAAGAGTACACATGGGACCTCTCAACATGTACAGTAGCCACAGGCCACCATGGGGAGGGAATATGGCACTTGGGAGACAGGAGCCTGCATAAAACACTGAGTGAATGGCTTGCTCTCTAACTCCCAACCCTCACCTTTTGGGGAGAATGAATGCACTAATTAAGTGTCTTGCCTGAGCAGAGAATGTAATGGTTTGATTGGGTGCAGGAAAGGGTGCCTGATGGTAGTTATTTGGGGGAGGGGGGACAATCATGCCTGCCCAAGGTCATGATGATAGCAGTCAGTGACAGCAACATCTCAAAACCAAAAACCAGTAAATGACCCTCCATGTATCTTTACCCATGACAAATAACATGGAAAAGTACATCTGGGCTCTGATTAACCTCCCTTGAGAAAGTGACTGTATTCAAAGTGGGGCCTCATCCTTGTCTGGCATCTATCATAAATCCTAGAAATAAATAACATTGCTTATATTTTTCATTGATTAGATTTATAGTTCATATTCAGATGAGGCCCACTAGGCTACAAAATGACATATTTAAGAATGATAGAATTGTACAAAATCTGCACTGTTACATGTCAGCAGAACTGTGACAACATCCAGATCTATCCTTCCAGGTTGTTTTTCATTGTTTCTTTATTATTCATTCTGAACAAAATCCTCTAATTGAGGATCCTGGAAACTCCTTTCATATGTATTGAGCATTTGTTCAGGACAACATGTTATTGGCACCCCAGACTTCAATCAGCTGTCTGGGATGGTCACTCACGTGCAGAAATCTGTGGGTTTACAGCAGCAAACTCATGGTGTGCAAACTATGGCTAAATGGAGTTATCCGATATTAGTGAACAGTTCTTCACTCATTAACAAAGGGCTTACATTTTTTGTGAAAAAAGCTGGCAGTACAGTACAGTTGATTCAGGAGATCAGCTTAAAACAAGCTATTATCTTGCACAACTCAGACTGATCCTCATAGCTTCTTTATAGTATGTGACCTTAGCAAGTATGTCTACCTGACCAGAAATCTGGGATCAAGCCTAAAAGCAGGTATCTTTGTTAGTGGGTTTCATCCAGTTAGCAAAAAATCATACTAATGAGAAGAACAGGTCTTTAGAATTCTGCACAAATCTATCTTCCTAGCATTAAAACTATTCTTTTGGAATATGATAGAAACCTCTTTGAAACCAGGTAGAAAAACTTCTCAAAACCATGTGACATCATTTTTTTTTTTGCTGAAAAGGTGTGAAAATACACCATCAAGTTGGAGCCCTCCTGCCAGATATAAGCTTGCTGGTCCATTTTTGCACTTGTTCTTTGTAAACCTCTTTTTAGTGATTTATTTTGCCGACATCTATAATTTCAAGTTGTACAAGAGTAAACTCCTAACCTAATATCCACCTAGAAGCTGCTGATGTCCTATGGTGCGGTACCAGTTTCTGTTCCTAGTCTATAAACACAGTATAGCACATAAACATCCACACTTTTAGATCAATTTGTGGAGGCAGTCATTTAGCAATGCATGACTTTTTTTTTTATTCCTGACATCCTTTCCTTGAAGTGTTACCAATGTCCCATTAAGATATTACAATACAGTATCCATATGTCATTCACAGCTTTAAAGTGCCATAGTCCCAGCAACGTTTGTGTAAGAGCGAGTAACAAATATATCCACTGAAAGAAGAATAAACGGCAGTAATAAGTCACATGATGGAAAAAAGAGAAAGAGAATGAAAAGGCAGAAGGTATATTTATATATATATATATATATATATATATATATATATATATATATATATATATATATATATATATATATATATATATAGTATATATATATATATCTACATATATATATGTATATATATATATATATATATATATATATATATATATCTGGGGGCGTTGTGAATGTACCTCACAAGACATCTGCAGCACCTGGAAAGGCCACAAAAGTACCTCACAAAGAGGATTACTGGCCTCAAAAAAATGCCCAACACTGGCCGCCTCAAAAAACTCCAGCTTTACTCCATAGCATATCGTCTACTCTAAGGTGATCTCTGCCTAACATATAAAGTTATGTCAAGCCCAGAGCTGTTGGACATGCTACACCTAAAGAAATCCCAATCCCTCTGAGCTACACGCTCTAGGGACCTAAACCTTGTCACCACAATAAACAGGACACGCTGGAGGGATAGATTCCTGTTCCAGAGACTTCCTATACTCTGGAACAAGCTACCCATCTATGTCAAGCAAAGTTCTTCATTAGCACTCTTCAAGAAAAATCTTGATGAGTGGATGGGAAATAGGAAATACACCCCGGGGATCACTTCTGTGTCTCTGTTGGACAGTGGCACAGGAAAATAACTTTCTTGGGTGGCGTAAGCTATGGAACCTTGCTAGCTAGGCTTACGTAGGCCCTTGGGCCGATAGCCTAGTACCTACCTATGGAACTATGAACCTATATATATATATATATATATATATATATATATATATATATATGGGTCTAGTTTTCTTCGTTGAAATTTCATTATTTCAAAAAAAGTAGAGGACCATTTATGCGAAAGTGCACTTAAACGAACATACACTTTCATGAATATCAGTTCTACAAAACAATAAGAAAGGAAACAAGAAACACTGCTGCGCCAAAGAACACTACAGTGGAGAAAAAGGAATTTACCTCTTTCCCCACTGTAGTGTGATCTCGGAGTTAGTATATTTAAGTAGCAGGGGTGTGGTGGCACAGCCCCCTTACATGGGGGGTGCAGGGGGGCTTGCCCCCCTGCAAAACACTTTTTTTTGTTGTGTTTATCAGTTTGTTGACCCGATATTCGTGAAAGTGCACTTTTGTTTAAGTGCACTTTTGCATAAGTGGTCCTCTACTTTTCTTTTTCGAAATAATGCAGTTTTGACAAAGAAAAGTAGATCCATATATATATATATATATATATATATATATATATATATATATATATATATATATATTTGCCATTTACACCACCAATGTCATCACCATCATCATCATCATCAACCCTCTTTTTCCCATTTTCTTTACAAACGATAAGGTGTCACATCAGCTGTCCCCATCTCTCAATTTAATGCCACTCTCCCACCTTCTTTGATGGTCATGCCTGACTGTTGTAGGTCTTTTCTCACACAATGCAGCCATATCTTTGTCTCCCAAATCTTCACCAGATTGCCTTTTGCTTTTCTGTACATCTGATCGAACCACCATAATTTGCTGTCTTGATCTTCACTGCAAATGGAGCAACTTGGTCTTCTATTCTAATGTCCTCATTTTTTGTCTGTCCCATAGTGTGTGCATTCTATCACTGTCTCAAGTGCTTCATATTCATCACCTTTAGTCTCCACAACTAATCAGTATTCACTGCGCAGGTATCTGTACTATACAATAGGAATAGTCCCACCACTGTTTTATACATAGTACATTTCAACTTATGTGGTATTCTTCTGCTCTACACTACCCCTGACACTTTGTGCCATTTGGCTGCAGTCACTCCGATTCTAGCTTTGATCTGCTCACCCAGACTACTCTTTTCAATCATCCCTCCCAGATACAATCTGTTCACCTGTTCTACTATTTTCCCTTCTATCTCAGTTGTTATCTTCTTCTGATTCCCCCCGTTTACTGCTGTTACAGCTGTTTTACTTGTACTCATTTTAATTCCATGTGCTTTCGGTTTTGCATTCCATTCCCTATCAGTTGCTGAATTACTTGTTTAGAGTGTGCTTGTAATGAGACATCATCTGCATGCTTTAGCTTTGCTGATTTGTGCCCTCTGACCTGTTTGCTAATGTAGTCCATCACCAGTATGAACAGCAGTGAGCTCAGAGCTGAACCCTGATGCACACCAACTCCCAATGGGAACTCCTCTGTGAAACCAAACACAGTTTTTATTAGTTTCACTGGGTCCTTGTACATAGCCTACACTAATTCTACCAATGATTTTAGTTCATCTTTCTTGGGACCTTGTCATATTCTTTCTCCAAGTCTAGGGATTCCCAGTTGGATTCTTTCCTCATTTCTAACTTCTTCTAAACTATCTAGCTCACTGAAAACACCATGTCAGTTGTGCTGCATCCTGATTTAAATCCAAACTGCTCATGTCCCATCTAACTTTCTACTACTCTGTGTATTCGCTCATCAGTCACCTTCTCCTGCACTTTCATGTAGTGTGACAGGAGTTTGATACCCCAGTACTGCCCACAGTTGTGAATGTTCCCTTGCTTTTTGTGCATTGGCTCCAAAATGCTTATTTTCCATTCATCTGGGACACGTCTTTCTCTCCATACTGCTATAAGTACCTTCTAGAGCCATGTCTCCCCTATCTCACACAACATCTTAGTCATATCTGCCATGACTTCATCTGAGCCGGCTGCTTTCCCTGACATCTTTTTCCTTAGTGCTGTTCTTACTTCTTCTATGGTGGGCTTTTCTTCCTCTTTCATCTTAGGCTGTGTCTGAGGCAGTACATCTGTGTGTTTTCTTCATTCAGGAGCTACTAGAAGTACTTCCTCCATTTGCCTTTGATCTCCTGTAGGCTACTGAACAAGTTGTTGCTGGCATCCCTTATGAAGGGTGTCTGATGACAATCTTCTTTATCTTTCTGTCTTTGCATTGAAGCCTGAGAGACTTTCTCTGTACCATCTGCTGAGTTAAATGTTCTGTTCGGTCATGCATTACTCAAGTTGCACTTATGAGGATCAAACCCAATTTAAGAGCTGTACTGTACTGCCAGTTGCATATGGATGTTGCAAAACATGTGCTATTCGCATATCCACAGGGATAGAACACGCCTCTCATTGTTTTTGTTGTTTTATCAAACATCCCAAGTCACAGTGATCTTATGTTCAGGTCCTGAAGATGACAGCCTTGCTGATATTCTTCCTGTCCTATTTGGAGTTATCAGGCTAGCTTCTACAAATCAAGAAAGGTGGCACAGTTTAACTTCTGGAGTGTATATAACCCACAAAACAATTATTGTTGGTAAAATCATTTATCTCAGCAATTTGTGCATATAATTTTTATTCACAGTTGTAAAATAACATCTGTGTGAAAGAGCAGTTATTTTCTTAGCTTGAAGTAGTTTCCAGAATAGTAAGTCCCTCCTACAAGAAGTATATTCTATACAGATGCAGCACAGCTAAAACAGCTCCTTGTTCATGCATAAGCAGGAAAAATGATGCACCAGTGCCTTTTGAACTGCTGTCTGCTGAGCTCCTATTGAATTCAAGTTGTCTAATGTTTTTCTAGATGGCACTTCTGATGAAATTACTGAGTCACTCCATAAATAAACATTAATTAACCTTACTTGATCTAGAAACCAAGCCAGCCCTTTCAGTTTTCTAACCACTGATCTGTGGTAGTACTAGTAGCAGAGCCAAGCGCAATCCATTACACTCACCATTTGTCTTAGTGGGAGAAAAACTGACTGCAGTATGAGCAAAATGCACTGGACGGATGGTAACCACAGTTCTGATCTGCATCCAGATAAATGCTGGACCATGAACTCATTTTGAAAAAATTAATACTTGTCTCTTCTTATGAAAAATAGATGCAGTAAAAGCCCAGTAAATTATTTCAAAAAACAAGAAGTCTGTAATCAATATACATAAGGCAAAGGTGACTCAATATTTTGTAGGCACAATAAGGTGTAATGTTTTTTACCCTTTCACTAAAAGATAAGCATTTTCATTTTTTTCTTTATTGAGGATGACTGGAAGCAAAAATATGCACTGTTGCTCGCCACTTCCAAACCACCTGCAGGATGTGCACCCATTACACCCATTTGTATATCCTTCCAACCTATTCAACAGACGTACATAAACAGATAATTTAACAGCTGTTCTTCATAATATTCTTAAAGTGTGCATTAAGTCTTTGCCACCAAGTTCCTCACAGGGCAGACATTTTTGAACAGTCAGAAAGAAGGGAAACTTAATCTCTGTGTTAAACAACCCAACACGTTATTACATAGCTTTAGTTCTTAGAAAATGAAATTAACAAAAGAAAGCATACTATGACTTTTACATTAGTATTTCCCCCAAAAAACAAAAATATATAAATATGATTAAATGTTAAGATAAGATAGCCAAAAGTGAATTAAATTTATAACATATACTTAAAAAAATTAAATCACATTTATATACTTAGGAGAAACAAACATTACATATCATAGGAAGTTAGAGCATAAAAAATCGGATTTATATTTAGAAAAGGGAAAAATGCTTATTTATTGTATTTTTCTTTAAAAACAAGGAAAGGCAAAGACTGTTTAAAAGGTTATAAATTAAGTATAAAGTCTGGCTTCTGTTTTATATTGATGGTTTTAAACAAAAACAAAACAAAAAAAATAATAAAAAATGCAAAAATTCCACAAGATTTTTTTTGTAATTTTAATAATTCTATTTTAATAAATACCTTTTATTACATGTAAATGTAGGAGGAATAGGAGCAAAGCAAACAAAATGATAATTTATTAGGTAATTTATTATGATAAAGGATATTTTTATTTTATATTAATGTGAGCTTTGGTGTTTAGATTATATTTGCGTGGAACGCCATTTTGTATTTCAATCTGTTCCTCAGAACAGGCCAATAGGAAAAGGATAGACTTCTTTAGCACTCTTACTGTGGAAATAGGGGCAAAACAGTTTATTACTATGCCTCTACCATTCAAAGTTTTGTATAATACTTGCATAAAATTCCAGACCATAATTGATTGTTCATACTAAGCCTGTACCTTCCTTTATGTGTTTGTTTATTGTAGCTGTTCCTGAAACAGACTATTTGCTATAATTTCAGCATGAAACTTTCATTTGGAAAGTCTTGCAGGGAAGATTTAAGTTACATAATTCTGTGAACTGTGATAAAACTGGAATTAGTGAGAAATGAATGCAGGTCACAAAAGTGACTGAAGTATCTGCTGATCCATAACAAGATGGAGTAGAGTACAGAAAGACACAATAGTGAAGCATTCTTTTGCTGCAATTCCTTTTAGCCTATGTAAATAATTGTCTTTTTGAAGAAAACACAGTGTTTTAAGTTTCCATTCTCATTAAGTCCGGGTTCTTTACAGGTTTTCTAAGACACTGAATTGTGAGTAGTCATCATTTTGCACCAAAATTCAGAAACACTAGTCCAATTTATCTCATAGATTGGGTCAGAATTCTGATCACAGCACTCATATGGAAAAAAGGCCAGTAACTAAAAAGTGTACCAAGATGCCCATTTTATAATGCTGATCAGTAAGATGGTACAGTCTGATATATCAGTTGTAAATCCTGCCTAAGATTTTACAGAGCATAAAAAATGAAAACTGATAGAATACAAAAAAGTTGAATGTGTAACTGCAAATGAAATATGTGTGACTTTATGGAAAATAGCCCCTCCTATTATTTAGACTGTCAATACAACTATGAAAGGGAGCTTGACACTTTTTAGTTAAAGGACCCTTTAACATCATTCCAGATGTGCATATCATTTACATGCTAGTCTCTTTGCAGTGTTTAGTAGAATTGTAAATCAGCAATAAGTAGATGATTCTGGAAAACCCTTGGAAGATCTAATATACATTCTACACTCTTAACATACCATGGAGTAAATCTTTTTATTCAAACTTTGGAAATATATTTCACCACATTAATGCTGTTATTTTTATTAATTGCACTGTACATATACTGTCAAGATATAAGATAATGCACAGCAGACTGGCGCAGAATGTACCATTTGCCTTCAGGGATGACAAGACAGGGTGGTAACTCACAGGCAGAATAGCCACATTTAAAGCATGCAAAGTAAAATGATTACTGCCACCTTAAGTTATACTAGATAGTGCATTATGAGCCAAGTCACTGTGTCCATTGTAATAAGAGTATCTGGAAATGGGAACTTTCAAGTGCATTTATTATATGACAGTTCAGCAGATTTTGCTCAGGCTCACTTCTTTTGCATGAACTGTGTTATCACTAACTGTTGGTTTAAAATATGAGTACAACTGTTTGGATGTGAGCCAAAGTGAAGACAAACTGCTTAGCACTGAGACAGCTTGAGTAACTAAAACAGTATACATTGTTTGAGTCGGTATAAAATGCTTATGCATCATGATAGTAAATCTGTCCAAAAGCAAGATAAAAATTTTTCATTGTGTCATTGCTGTTGTGTCAAAACTTTTGAAACAGCACTTAATTAAATCAGTGAAGAGCTATGGTGCAGTTTACCAGAAGATGGAATAAAGCAAAGAATGAACTACCATGAAAAGAACAAAGCTGAAAGATCTGCAGGTTAAAATGTGCGATTTTAACTAGACATACTGTGGCCAAACTCAGAATGTGCCATTTGTCTTAACATGAGTACCTCTTATTTTTCCATCTGTAGTAGTTTTCATGTCAGGATCAATATCTTCCACTCAGATACTGAGCTTGTTCAAGGTTGTTTTAGTTTCTCTTTGCTGTTCACCATTAGTCCCTCATAGTAACATTTGGGTTCCATGATGTAGGCAATGAAATTTCAGTGTTTAGTTATGATAGCTGTGGAAAAGAATGTCACAATAGTTAAATTTATTTGTGTTGTGTATGATTTTTGTTGAAACTATAAACAGCTTGAAAAAATAGTCATCTTAAGTTATAATTTAAATAATTCTTCATGAAACATTTTATAAATTTATTTTAATATCACATGACATATTTTTATGGCATGCCCAAGCTTTTTGTGGTCATATATACATCTCGGTTTCAAAGCATCACCTACATTTCTAAGTAAGCATTGAGCCTTCACAGAGTGTGACCTAATAACAGTAAACCTTAACCATTTTCCATCCTGAAATGTTAGCTTTGTTTATAGGTTTGGCAAAATAACACAGGAGTACCAATTTTAACTGCATTTTGACCTTTTTCAGATTTGAGTAAATGTGAAGTACTGTTGGCACCTACTTGCATACATCTGAAGAAATTACCAATTTGTTCCAAGTGCAATATATATCTCAAAAGTCCCTGGTTAGACAGTTCTACTTTACTGCCATTTTGATGAATCCTAGTGAAACTGACAGATATACTGTAAGAACTCAGTAGCATTAAGACATAATGATAATCATATGACGATGTAGCAATTAGTTCACTCAGATTTGAACCACCAGGAAACACATGCTACCTAACAGCAAGAAACTTAGAAACAAACATGAATAATAAAAGTAAATGAACTGCATGTATCCCTAGCAGTTATAAAATCACATTTTGCTTAAATAAAATTGAAATGCTATGAATGAGCTGTTTTCTTTTAAAATACAAAGGAATTAATTCCTTTATAAATCATTCTCCTGGCTAAATTGTTTTCTACCACTCATAAAGATAAATTTCATTACTCTGATAAGGCCATTGAGTGCAGTCACTAAAAATATATGTTTTGCATTTTATTTTCTTTTGATCTTGTTATTATTGCGGATGCAGTGATAAGGGCAGCATAGTTCTCTAACTGATATGACCTTTGTAACTTTTCATCTGCTTATACCACTGTTTACTTCCACTGTGCTAACGTATGTTATGCTCAGAGGGTTATGATGTCATTTCTTGAAAATCTGTAAGGTCCTACAATGAATATATTTTTTCATACTTCTAACGAAAAAGGAGAATTTAAACATAGAATATATTCTGAAATACAGTGCCAGTTGTGTCTAGATATGGCTTCATATTGCTTTATAAAAGGAGAAGATAAGTAAACTGTACTCCACATGGTTTGATAGTTCCTGTGAGCTTTGTTTTCTGAATGAAATACTGATATAGCTTTTCATTAAGACTGAGATGTCCAAAAAATTGCATACCCCAAGCTAATTCAATTATCATCAATTCACAAACATGACAATAAGCAATGTCATGGCTAAGGAGGTGTTTTCCATACCATAACTTCCTGTCTCTTGGTTTCAGTAAATGGTGAATAGCTTCAACCAGTTAACTCCAGACTAAATGCTCATCATTTCTTAAATGGTTACTTCTACAGTTTTGTAATACATGGGGTTCAGCTATCTAATGATCTCCTTCAGTTACTACTGGAATGAGATACAGAGGTGAACATCACTTAAGCAAAAGTGATTGGGAATCTTCCCTCACTTCTAGTCCCTTCTGTATTGATTTAATCTATAAAAAATAAATAAATGACAGAAAATTGTCACTTTTATGCAAGCAGTGTCCAGGTCAAGGACATATGTGATTTAGTTTTAACTGTCAATGTTTTCAGGAAAAAAAATAACATTGATTTAAAAAAACAAGAATGTGTTTTGCTTTACTCTTCTCAGTGAATAGTAAAACAGCCCTGAACATTTACCAGAAAAGCCTCTCTGAAAGCTGTGTCTGAATTAATGAACTATAAGAGGATAAGGTTTGTAAATCAGATATAAGCAATACCCTCAACTTGAAAACTGGGAACACGTGGCTAGCTAGAATAATGACAGTGTTTTTAATTTAGATTTTCCTTATGTAGTACTACAGTAAACCACTGAGAATTGTTTGTGTCCATACAGTATCAGCATCAGACACTGTTTTTAATTATCTTTTTATCTATCTAAGTAAACTCCAAATGATGCCATACACAGAAGTAAACATAAAATACTCACCTGTAACTGAATCATGAAATGTCAGCAAGTGGTCTTACCCATAAGCCTCCTTGCAAACAGAAAAAAAAAAATGGGCGTAGATGCTAAATCTTAGTTCAAGACCCTGAGTGTTTTAACATGCATTAGTTGAGATTTCACATCATGCACTTCATATCAGACACAGACATATTTTCTCTATTTCCTGCTTTTCAGTCTTGTGTTTATTGCCTATCATGTAATATTTTAGTTCTTTAAATACTGTTATTTCCTTATCTGCACTTCAAAAGTAATCTTATTAGGATTATTCTGTTCCTTGTTCTCTTTTTATTAATTTTAGATCCATATAGGGTGCAAAGAGCCTTTTTTCCACTAGTACTTCTAAATTCTAATCCACTTGAGTTGGTTGTACTTCAGGTGGATGTAAAAGATCCCAATACACTCGGCGAAAAGAGTTGCAGAAGTTCCTTGATGCCCTGGCCATATCCCCCCCCCCCCCAGTATTATAATACAGCCTCGGGTCTGCCTGAAAACAGGCTACTAGCCTAGTGGGACCAACCCGGTGAACAAACGCATTCATAAAATGAAATCAATCATTTGAATCTGATAAAAAAGTTATAAACACACATATATTTATATATATATATATATATATATATATATATATATATATACACACTCTTATTTTCATATAGATTGTCCATTTTCTATTACCAAGGACATTTTTGAGAAAACAAGTTTTTCTGTCACTGTTTTATTTAACATCAAACTGCAACTGATTTTTTTAACAAGTAAAGGAAAGCAGGAACGTTCTTATTTTAATTTTTGTGAGTGGGAAGGGAAACATATAATTATGTTTCATGCTGCTTTCTTTACCAGTGGAAGTTTTACTGCTTTTAGTAGTAATTACAATTTTGCTCAAGAGTCTAGGATATTTTCTTTCACACACTTTTCGGAGCTAGATAACATTTATTCTAGACAGTTCTGATAATTTGACATAGTATTAACAGATGCCCTCCTGCATTTGCTAAGTGGAAGATTACTTGGGAGAGGGGATAGAGGTTTGGGAACGACTTCTATTCAAAGCATACTTGACTTTCTTCTGGTAAAGTAAGTCACTGGTTTTGTTGCAAGGCTACAGTGATAATCACAGGAACAGCTATAGTTGAGGTCAGCAAGTGTGGTAGAAATATAAGCTGTAAGAAAACTATGAAAACACACTTTGCTCGTGTTCTGTTTGTATATCTCCACCTGAAAACAACTAAACAGAATGGATTGCAAATTAGATAGCTACCAGTCTGAGCAGATTGATTAATCTCTTTCAAACAATTTTCTGAATCATTGCCACTTTTTGTTAAAAAAAAAAAAAGCACAGTGAGAGAGGTGCAGCCATACCTTCTGTTGTATGGTGGTGGGGGGGTGGTTACATGCACTCACAGCTGCAATGGAATTCTTAGGCTGCAAGTCCCAGCACAGTTAATAACTATGAGTTATCCAATGAAAGAAAATTATAACCAGACAGTACCATATGAATAATAAGTTAGAAAGGAATTGTCAGTATATCTTTATTGCCCATCTGAAGAGGAAGCATGGTGATATTTTAGTTTAAGCATGGTTATACGTGACATTCCCAGCAATTTAAAAAATAGTTAAAATACCTCACCATCTTTAGAAACTGCAGTTACATGTGCTTGTAGAGAATAATCTGAACTTTTATTTAACAATTAGTGACTGACAAAATATTGCCTACAATTCTGGTACCACCTTACAAAATCAATCGGCATTCACTGCATGTTTTCTAGGTTTGGAAATGCCTCCAAATGTAGTTGAGACAGCTAAGATGTTCATCAAATGGTGAATAAGGGTGATAGAGAGGCAGAATCATCATGTAAGGTGGCCTATCACTGTTTATGGGTATTTTGATTTAGAGAGGACGCAATATAATTAGAAAAAATGAAAGTAGCTATAATTACAAGGTTAAACAGTTTTCTGAAAAAAATTAAGCTGGGACATTCTTTACAGTATCATGATTTATTGGAAGAGTAAAGGATTATCAGAATTCTATCAGAATTAGAGTCAGTGATACAGAATCCCAGTCATCTGTAACACGTCATTAAGTACTTCAGCAGTAGTAATACCAATTCCTATAATACATCAGATTAAACAGATCATAAACAATATATTTCTGACACAATTTTTGTTTCTTTCTTTCTTGCTTTCTTTCTGTTAAACTATCAGGACAAATATTTTTTCTAGGGTTTTGTCAGCACTGTCATATAAAGTTCAGGAGAACTAAATGACATGTATCTATACTATTAAACTGTATATCATTTCTGTTGAGAAGGGAAACACCACATCATCCCTGATGGTGTCAGTTATTTATAGAAAAGCTATGCATTCATAAAACTGCTACTACAGTATTGCAGTCAAAACCACATGAACAGGTGTAGGTGAAGCCAACAAGCATGGTAAAAATCTAGGCTATAGGTGAACCACAAAAACATGCTGTATTTATGCACCACTGGTATTAAAGTAATCGTAACAAGACTGAATTGTTCTGCTAATGTCTTCTGCAATGACATCACTTTGCAATAACTCTGCATACAGAACTATGATTCAGGAGCTTGGATTAGGTTGCATTATTGCTAAAAGGGTACCTTCTCACCGCAGAGTAGTGTAATTTCCTGACATGCCCAGAGGGCATCAGAGCTGCTGTCCAAGTCAAGTCCTACTTACTTTCTACTGCCAAGACAGGTACACGCTGTGATGTGACAAGACTTTGTCTAGTTGGCTGCTGCTAGATTGCTAGAGAAATGATTATGCTGTCACAATCAGAATACCATCATGACTTGCATGTTTATTGCTGAACCAAGGATGAAGCCAGGCATACTCAGTGTATTCAAATCAGTATTTTTTTTTCTAAAGAAACTCATAGAAGCATTCTGCTGATTATGTTCTTAGAGCCCAGAACACATGCAACCATCTAAATTAATGTCTGTAACGTAGAGATGTAAACAACATGCTTAGGGATAGCCATAGCTTTGAAAAAAGAGCATTTTATTTTTGCAGAGGGTGGGGGGGGGGTCTGAAAATAATGTACAATTTTAAGTATTTAAAGGGCAACACTTGGAGAAATGTTAGTTTCATACATTGTGTGGGCAACAAAAGGAAATCTAAGTACAAAATAAAAAGTTCTGGTCATGTCAGACCTCAACAAATGAAAAAGTGACAGAAATCAGGTTTCGCAAAAATTCATTTATTGCAAAGAATATCTAAAGTTTGAAACCCAGACAAATGCTTTCCCTTATGTAACAAACTCCAGAATCTTTAAGGACAGTCTCTGGTGCTTCAGTTTTACAGGTGTTGACAAATTTCATGGTCATTTTCTGGTACATCTGGATTTTTGCACCACCTCTGTTTTTAATTACACAGAATATTTACTGGGACTATGAGATGCATTCACTTACCATGATCAAATTAAACTTCTTTTAAAATGAAGCAGAATTTGAACAGTACCTGCCTGGAACACAAAACTCCCACTGCTGCCTGCACCCTCTTTATTAATATAACCAAATCTTAAATTTACTACACCTGAAGGAAAGAGGAATTTCCTCTTATGTGACCAATCCACGTGTCAAAAACCACTATATAAACTAGAGTTCAATGTTAAAAAAGCATTAACTTCCAATGTTACAACAGTATTATTTAAGGTACTTTATTTACATATCAGCCTTTAATGAAACTACTTTGTTGTTAAAACACTACTGGAACAGTGTTCTTACAAGGCTTCTTTTCGAGACTGTACTGATTTTCCTATCCTTCAGTGATCACCTTAGAAAGTGGATTTTTAAGAAATGTTTCTAAAAACTGATATTTTTTAAATTACTGCACTTATTTTTGCTTCATTATTGCACTTAGTTTTGCTTTTGCACTCATAAACAAACTACATTTATCAAAAACAGTCTTATGAAAATAGATCTGAAAAGCCTTAAAACTAGAATGAAAGTTAAGACTCTTTCCACTTTTCAGAAACCCAAAAACATCAGTTGGATTCAGAAACCCTTGCAATTATCCTCAGTGGCTAGTTGTATTCAAGCCCAAGGGAATATGTCTGACATTGATTCATGTAAATAATAATAGCTAAACATAAACATTTCAAAATTCTTTACTTAGTGCCAGCTTCAATGTACCTGGTTCAGAAAAGACCTCTCCCACATTGAGATATATGGTGTACTTTTTGGATACACTGTGCACTGAAAACATAGTAATATAGTTACTGTTGTCACTCTGCACAGCGTTTGTAAATGCAACTTTAATTTTTTTCTCATTTTTTTAAATAAATAAGTTAAATAGTGCTATTCCAAGCATCAGAGTGACACAGGTTTCTAGCTTAACAACACTTCAATGACAGTTTGTTGGAGTAATTTCAGTGAAGAAGGCCTGCATAAAGCCATTTTGCTACATGCTGTGCAACTTCTTTATTTGTAAGGACTCTGTTAGGATCCCTCTTTGTGAATCAGTGCTTACTATTTAAATAAAGTCTTGCAGGTCAGCAAAATCCTTTGCTGTGCTGCGACACCAACATTATGAATTTAGTCCAGTGTTTCAGCACTGTCAATTGCTGCTTCTGTTTGTGCATCATTTTCTTTGAATGGACCAATAATTATTACATTTGATGTACACATTTTCACATTTTGTTCTCATACAAATGAATATGTGAAACACATAGTACAACTATATAAATATAATCTATTTTCACATTTTCTTTCACACTATCATCAGCATAAGCAATACTGAGTTTGTAATAATCTGATCTTTTTTGAAATGTGTCCACTGTATACAACTAAGCCTCACCAATGTAACTTATAAGTCAGTCATGGTGCCTTACATGTTTGGTTGTGTAATTATATGTTTAGTGGATCATCACATAAAGTTATGACTTTCATATCATATTGCTGAAACACTAGGGAATCTCCTTAAGAATGAATTTTCCCATTTTCCTACAAAAGGTTTAATAACCTCATGGACATACTAATCTACTCAGACCAACCATGGTACTGAGATGCCAGTGAAGTGCCTGCAGATAATTTTGGATTTGGGGTACATATTTCTGAAAACAACAGATTCTCAGTATATACTGCACTAAGCCTCTGGCATAATACAAAATTTCTGCAGTAAAAGCAGTACAGACAGAAATCACAGTCAGGTCCTTTCAATTCAACTTACTCTGGAATCATGTTGAATTATAAATGCTAAGTGTAGAAACATTATACATGCATTGTTGCACTCTCTTGCGATGCCCTGTTGTTTGTTGCTGCCATTGTTTTTATTTTGGGAAGGTATGGATATTTTGAGAAATGGTCTAAGTATTAGCTTATCATGAAAACTTGTTTTTATAGAACGTAAAAAAATATTCAGCACTGGTCTACCCTTCGCTTACATGATACCACTTTTGAAACTAAGGACTGTATTTTTTTAATTGCAAAATGTTGTTTGTCAAACTGTAGAAAGATGCAATATCCTACCGAACTGTACTTAAAAGACTCAAATAGTTATGAAAGAAATCCCACTCATATGGACTACCTGTAGAATGCAGCACTCATGGAAAATGCTTGAAATGAAGGAACATAACATGGTGGATGAAATGAAGGAACATAATATGGTGGATGAAATGAAGGAACATAACATGGTGGATATCTATCCAAAGATGTGATTAAGGCTGGAACTGGCCAACAATTCCCTGAACCTGTTTTTCCTGATGAAGGCATAAAATAAGATATAAACCATTGCAATGCTGTTGAACTAAATAAAACTGAAATCAGATATAAGCAATACCCTCAACTTGAAAACTGGGAACACGTGGCTAGCTAGACTAATGACAGTGTTTTTAGTTTAGAGTTTCCTTATTTAGTACTACAGTAAACCACTGAGAATTGTTTGTGTCCATACAGTATCAGCATCAAACACAGGCATTACCAATGAATATCATATGTTCACACAGAAGCAATATCACTTGTGCCTGAACTTGGTTATGTGGGATTCTGTGAGGGGGTGTGGAAGTGACAAATGACAAAGGGGTGGAGGTAGAAAAATCTAAATTTTCTCACATATCTTCCTTGATATTTTGCTTGGAAGATTGACAGCAAAACTAAAAATTAGGTTTTTCATTTGTTTTGTAGTACAGACACATAGTATGAGAATCACCATAACTATTTCCCATGGGCCAGGTGCAATAGTCTAAAGCCGGTAGTAATTGATGCTGAGAGTTTATCACCTAGAGTTCAACAATCCCTTCTGTGAACAAAACAACTGCTCTCATTTTCTCATTTTTTCTTCTTCATCCTCTGCACATAAGTGTTACCAGATGAGTTCACTACAGGTGAATAAAATACAATCTGACAAAAGAGTAATTCTCTGAACTTATTTTGCTGAATTGTCTTTTACCAAAAGTGTCTTGAGTAGGTGGGAGAACCCCACCCCCAAACATAACATACACTAAGATTGTTAGTAGGTGGGAGAACCCCACCCCCAAATATAACATACACTAAGATTGTTAGTAGGTGGGAGAACCCCAGCCCCAAACATAACATACACTAAGATTGTTAGTAGGTGGGAGAACCCCACCCCCAAACATAACATACACTAAGATTGTTAGTAGGTGGGAGAACCAAACCCACAAACATAACTTACATTAAGATTGTTAGTAGGTGGGAGAACCCCACCCCCAAACATAACATACTCTAAGATTGTTAGTAGGTGGGAGAACCCCACCCCCAAACATAACATACACTGAGATTGTTAGTAGGTGGGAGAACCCCACCCACAAACATAACATACATTAAGATTGTTAGTAGGTGGGAGAACCCCACCCCGAAACATAACCTACACTAAGATTGTTAGTAGGTGGGAGAACCCCACCCCCAAACATAACATACACTAAGATTGTTAGTAGGTGAGAGAACCCCACCCCCAAACATAACATACACTGATTGTTCCACCTCATAGAATGCTATATTTCTACTGTCAGTAGGGAGTCTACCTTATAAAACACATTGCCCAACTTCAGCAAAACAGTATTGAGAAACTGTGTCTCAGCAAACTGTCCTATTATACATCTTTGCACAGCTGTTATCAGATATCTCTCACAGTCCTAGAAAGCCATGTGAGGCAAAGCACTAACAGTTTCCCCATAAACATATATTCCCGCTTTTGTCTTTAAATTTGTTTTCATGTAAATTAGAAGACTGTGCATCCAAAGTCATGGATGATTCATAAAAGTAAAAGCATTGTCCTACAAGCTAATGAAAAATCACAAAAATCATTTTAGCCCCACCTTCACCCCCACCACAGAGGAAATAAAAGAAGGAACTTTAAAAGCATACAGTACAAATAACTGATAATGCCAATATTTTTTAAATGTTTTTTTCTGGAAAGCATTAAATATTTTTTCTCAGAATTTCTTCCTCAGCTGTGAACATTGTATCTGCCTAAATGTTCCTCATTCACATACTGCTACATCATGCCAAGCTGTGACCATGTCTGGCTGCAACCTACAGATTGTTTTATTCTATTATCTGCTTAATCATGTGGATTCCAGCTATCCTTCAGACAATAAATACCAACCAGAAACTCACAAACACATACACACACACACACACACACATACAGACACACACACACACACACACACACACACACACACACACACACACACACACACACAGAGGAATCCATTACTATAAAGGGCAAAAAGGAGCTACGATCCTCAGAAGCCTACTTCAATTAACCTTTCATATATGTCAGTGATTTTAAAAACCAAAAATAAGGATATTGCATCTTCAAAAGCTTTGTTGAAAACAAATTTTGTTCTTTGAGGAAAGAAAACCAATTATAGTTACGTAGTATGTGCAGTGTACTGATTTTAAAATGCCTAAGCAGCTGTGAACAAAAATGTACTGATTACTGAAATAAAAATGTAAAAAAAATGGCAACTGTTGAGTGTCCTTGCTTTTGAAAGAAACACCTACTATGGTATTAACTTCTGGGGTCCTAACTCTTTACTGTCATTCATGATAACTGCTAACCCTTATATTCACATTGGTGGCTCTCAATCCATCATGCCGAGACATCCCTCAAAACTGTTTTTTTTTTGTTGTTGTTGTTAAACAGATAGGTGCAAAGGGACCACAGATTTATTTTAGAAGTTACCCAAAAGAATTAAGACGTCAAAGACTGGTTCAAAGTTATATATGTGAGTGAGAGCTGATGAGATTAAAACCAATGACTCCAGCTTTATAGCCAGAGAGTACAACTGTTATAGAGAGCACCTGTCACTAGAAAATCAAGGTATATTACTACAGTACTAAGAGCAATCCTTTGCTGTCCCTAGACTCAGTAATGGGAATTACAAGTGTCTTCCAGGAAACTGCTCACTTAGTGAGGATGGCAGACCCAGAGCTCAGTCAGTATTTTTTTAATAGTGTTGACCAAGTGTCCTAGACATCCACTCTCATGTCTGAGTTGGAAGGGCAATTATATATGCACATGTGTATAATTAGAGCGCAAACTGTACTCTTATCTCCTTATTTTCGCCTCTTTTTTTTTCATAAAAAGGTGATGACTGAAAAAGGGCCCAAGAGGTCCAATTCACCTACCTATAATTAACTAAAAATAAACTGTGTGTGAGTGTGTGTGTGTGTGTGTGTGTGTGTGTGTGTGTGTGTGTGTGCGTGCGTGTGTGCGTGTGTGCGTGTGTGTGTGTTCCATAGACAGAGAAGAAGAACACTTATCACTCAATGTCTGCATCACACATCCATGGATTTCCTTTGGGTTTTCTTCTTCAGGAATAACTTTATGACGGCTCAGTGTTCCATACTTGAAAAATTCCACACTTTTCGTTGACATGGTTCAATCAATAATCTGAAACAATATCAAAACATAGTGTTATGACTCTGCAAATTGGTACTTTACACGATAAAATAACCTTCTTGTCAGCTACAGAGGCAAAATAATGCTCAGAATTTAGAACGTTGGTTGGGCTTAGAACTTTTCAGCAACCCCTTGTTGTCACTGAGACAAATGTGGCATTATACATGCATTACATATCATAATAACAACCTTGTTTGAAATATGGGCACAGTCATCCAGGTAGCTGCTTTACCAATATTCAGGATGAGTGTGTCTTCTCCTGCTGAACTGTAATCTTTTAACAAATAGTGCATTATGTACACATAGGAAACCACAATATATATATTTGTATATATGCTCCTGTTTGTGTGTGGTTGGTATTTTGATCTAATGTAAAAATGTAACTAAACACATGAGTGAATGACCTAAAACATTAATGAACCAACCTGTGTTTTGACTCCTGGTTTGGATTACCTCAAACCTTCTGTATTTTGCACATTATGTGGTGTTACAAAAACAGCCTGTTAACACAGAAAGTAGATTCTTACAGCGCAAAAGCTAAACTTAACACATCTTTGTAAAGTTCAGACTGATCCTATAAATAATCATGATTCCCTTACAAATATTTTAATACAAAATAAGGCACAGATGAATAGAAGAGAAGAAAAGGCTTCTGGACAATTGAGGGTAATTTGAAAGGCATGTGAAATGACTGATGTGGCTTTCAGCTGTTGCTTGCCAAATATGTTTTTCTGGGTTTCTGCCGAATCCCCCATCATACTTCTCTGAATCACAAAATCCTGAAACTAAAAATTTCTGAAGTGTAAAATCCTGAAAAAAAAGAAAAATCAGACAGAATCACAAATTCTATGTGCAGTTCCAAATGATCATTTTGTGCACTGCGGCTAGTATATGCATGGACTTTACCGTGATTCACAGTATAATGTAATGCTGTGCAAAGACCTACTCAAGTGACTGCAGATAATGCACAAAGATACACCACATGGAGAAAGTACAGTTGTGTAAGTTGAACTTACCATAACAGTAATGATTACTGCTGAAGTAGCCTTAGCTATATGGGTTATATCATGCTAAGAATGTAACAGCAAGACAGCATCCAAAGCTTATGGGCAACTTTCATGTGATCAAATTGTCAAAGAGCTCAAGCTGAGCTGACAAAAATGCAGGTTTGGTCAGGAAGCCCTTTAGAACTTTTCTGTCAGCAGAGAGACAGAGGCTGAGCCCTGAAAGAACAATGCTAGGAATAACAAAAAGTACTTGTCCACACCCTTCCATAAAAAACACACCGAAACACAAGAGTGGTGGAGGGAGGCAGTGGCTACTGCAGCAGTGATTATTCAAACATCTTCTGTTATGGTAAATTCAACTTACACAACTGTACTTTATTTTTCATATTGATCACGGCTGCAGTAGCCTTGGCTGTATAGGTAGATATCTTAACCATCTATATTTGAGAAGTAGAAGGAGTGAGGTCGAGGATCCCCTGCAGAATGGTCCTAGCAAAGCTTTATCTAGGCCTAGCTTTGTAAAACATTGTACAGAGGACCACGTAGTAGCTTCTAGAATACTTCTAGAATCTAACCCTTTCCAAAAAGCATAGATGAAGCCAAGTCTATGGTATAGTGGGCCTTGATCCTTCCTGGAATAGTTTTGTTGTGGTGAGTATAACAAAAGATAAATAGCCTTAGACGACCATTTTGAAGTAGTCTGTTTTGACACAGGTTGCCCCATCTTCTTACCTTCATAACAAAAGAACAATTGATCTCAATATCTGAAAGATTTATTTCTGTAAAGACAGCACATGAGTTGTCTATGGACATCCAAGGTATAGAGCATCCTTTCTCCCTCATCTTTAAGTTCAGGAGAAATGGGGCAATGAATAGTTTGGCTTAAATTAAACATGGATACCACTTCAGGCATAAAAGAAGGATTAATTCAGAAACCTTGTCACTATGGAAAATGAGATCGGCTTAGCTCACCATAATAGCTTACATCTCAGAAACCCTTCTGGCAAAGGTCAGAGCAATCTGTAAAATTGTTTTCTATGTTAAGAACCTCAATTCCACCAGATTAGCTAGTTAAAATGGAGCAAGTGTTAGCTTCTCTAACACATATTTATGATCCCAAGAGGGCCACCAGTTTTCTAGGAGGATTCTTATTCAAATCCCCCTCTCAAGAGCATTTTGACATGAGACTATATTCAAAGATAAGGATCTATGGGCAGGCACGAGGCAAAGACTAATAAATTTACCTTGATAAAGGAATACAAAAGACCGTAAGATATTAACTCTCAAATATTGTAAAACCAGAGAACAACTAACCCTCAGTGGGTGCTGGTTATATTGATGGCACCAGCTAGAAAACCTTTTTTATTTGTTAATATATGGTTATCTAGCAGCAGGTTTTCTCGCATCTGTTAATACCTGCTACACATCCTCAAAAAACAGGTACCTAGAAGGAATTAAGACCTTATCATCCAGGCAGTTAACTGAAGTTGACTGATGTCAGGCCGTGTCAAATACCTCTGGTCTTGTGTGAATAGGTCCATTTTGTGAGGAAGTTTGTGGTAATTGCCTCTGGTCATTTCCAAAAAAGGGAGAGTCACAGTTGCCTAAGCCAGGAAGGAGTCACCACAAGGATCATGAGGAATTTCTTCTAAATCTTCAGAAGTAACCTGGATATTAGTGGAATGGGTAGAAATGCATACAAGAGCATTTCTGTCAAAAGAAAAGAAAATGCATCTGTCTTCCAGGCTTTCTTGTATAGAGTCCTGGAACAGAATTTTTCTAATTGATTGTTCAGACAGGAGGCACAGAAGTCTACTTGAGAAATTCTCCACAACTTGATCAAATTTTGGAAGATTCCCCCCCCCCCAATCTATTTTCCATTTGTGAGGGTATGTATTGCTCCTGCACTGCTTGTCTACCACACAATTTGCTCTGACAGAATGTCGGATGCCTGTAGAGTGAGATAGTTCTGTAAAGCTATATACCAAGCTAACATGGCTATTGTGAAAAGGGGGTATGACCTGGTTCCCCCTTGCTTGCTGATGTATCACATGACTGTGATATTTTCTGTTAGCACTTGAAGAGGTCCCAGAGACAAAAGATGGTTCAGATAGCTCAGTGCCTTGATCAGGGCAAGCATCTCCTTCATATTTATGTGTTTGCTTCTATTCTTGGTGTACCACACCTTCTGCACTTTTTTTCCTGCAGAAACTGCGCTCCAAGCAAAGTCTAATCTGTGTCAGTGGTGACTGACTGCTTTAGAGCAGGGAGGGAGAAGGGGAGACCAAGATTTAAGGATATCTGTTGTCTCTTCTAAAAGATTTCTCTTCTGACAAGCCCCACCACTGGGATCTGAAAACATAAAGAGTGTTGATGCTGGGAACAAAGAGATTTCAGATACCACTGCATCTTTCTCATGTGGAGCCATGCCTAATATATCATGAGACTCACAGATGCCATGAGACCCAAAATCCTGAGGTATTCCCTCACAGTTACCAAAGTCTGAAAGGAAAACCTTAGACATAGATCTAGATAAATATGTATTTATTTGCTTGTTTACTTATTTATTTATTAATTTATTTATTTATGTATGTGGGAGAAAAAGGTCTTTGAAGTGAGGTGTTGAGTTGCCCTCCCAGGAACATAATACTGTATGAAGGTGTGACATCCAGCTATTATTCCACTGGACTGCCGCCAATAATGTGACTTCCCACAGTTAAAACCCATATCAGTAATTAAGGAGCTTCAATCCTCACCACTGACTCCAGTGTGGGAGCATCATGGAAAACACCAGAGCACAGAGCACACAAGAGTAAAATTCCACAATTTCTCTTAAGAACACAACAGGAACATGCTCTATTTTCCTAGGACTGGACTATATACCTCTGTACAACCCAAATGTAATCCCTTGTCATACACATCAGAGCAATGTGTTCCAGTTTGAAACCTCTGACTCACTCACACTCAAAATAAATTTAAATCTCACACACTCAAACACTTATGGGAAGCCTGACACAGATTTCCAGCTGCGTCCCATTCCCAATGCAAATGGTAACACTGCCACCAGAGTCAGACAGGTATACACATCCTTCAAAGGGTGATCAGTTAGCATCTATATTACCCGAGCAAATGTTTAGGTTACCGAATACCTAAACGTTGACCTGGAAATATTGAAAAATTAAAACAGAGAATGGCTGATCTAACTTAGGGAATGAATTCCCTCAGCAGCAAAAAAAAAATTTAAACCAAAATAAAGTGGGGGGCTTTGCCCCCCACACCCCTCAATTTGGGAGGCTGTGCCCCCCACACCCCCCTACTAAATATACCAACTCCAAGATTGCTTTACAGTGGGGAAAGAGGAAAAATCTGCATAACAGCCAAGGGAATTCTTTCCCTGCGTTAAATCGGCTGTTGGCGTTTTTTTGCTTTTGCTATTACCAGATCGACTTTTAGGTATTCGCTAACCTAAACGTTTGATCAAGTAATAGGAACCCGATCAATTATTAAAAATTAAATATCAAAATAAATGATAGCTATGACCAGACGCAGCTAGGCATTTGAGGTGACCTGGGGAGTATTAACAGGTATATACACTCTCTAATCTCTAAAGAACACACTGATTGTCCACTACAATATAAAGTAAGGAAAAAATTTAATAATAAGTAAAATGATTACAAGAATGTGAATCAATAACTTTCAATAAACACAAGAATTCAATCACCAGAAATAAAATTAAACTTTGGGACAGAAGTCCATCATCTTAGAAAAACTCTAGCTAAATAACTGAACTTTCCTAATCTTACTAGAGAATATCATCCCTGATCTAATCTAAAACATAACAACAAGGTAAAGGCAGGATTACAGTTCTAGTGAGTCCTTTTTCTGAGGTACCCACTGACTACATCTCTTCACAAACTGCTCAGCACTGACTTCAGCAGTCTCTTTTATATAGTCCAAGTTAACAGTCTCAACTGTCTTATTTTTAAAACTTACAGTCAGCTATTTAAAAAGTTTTCTTTCCTATCAATCAGCTGTTCAAATAATTATCTAGTAACCAGAAACATTCTAATGACATCAGCTACTGTTCAGCTGATTCTCTACGGACAGTTTGTATTTTAGAATCTCCCTCACAAACGTGCAGTTGGAAATGTATCAAAACACTGACAGATTCTTTAAACATTTTTGTATAAGCAGGGAGATACTCAACATTTTAAAAACTTGTTTACATTTTCACAATTAGATATGCTGGCATACAATACAAGTTAATCTGAGAGTATACACAACTCGCCTGCCAGACATGCTAACACAGATGACAGTGTTTCATTTTCTTCACAGAGGGAATCAAGAATGACTTTTGAATGTTCTCTTGGAATCCCCGTTTGTGCAAGAGATCTCTCACTGAAGAGAGAGATTCCTGACACCTTGAAAAAGACTGTGCAAAGATAGACAAGTCATCAAAATGTGGATTCCCTGTAGCTTGCAATGAACTATAATCAGAGCTAGACACTTTGTGAACACTCCTGGCGCAATGGATAGTCCGAAGGGTAAGGCAGAGAACTAATAATGTAATCCAGATGCACAAAACCTTAAAAAATGTCTGAAGTCTGGATGAATAGGAATAAGCATCTTTTAACTCTAGTATCGCTTGTAAACTTAAAAGAGGAAGAAGGTGTAACCAGGTTGTAAAGTAACAACAGGACACTATCAGAAAAAGGTTTAGAAAGGAAAGATCCATAACTGATTTCTAAGCATTTTCTTTCTCTGACACTAGGAATATCCTTTTATAACCCCCTCCCGCCCCGTCCTCTGGTAGGGTGGAACTGGTGTTATCACTCCTTGAGAGGTGATGAAGAACAGAAGGAAACAAAATAGTCTGATCTGCAGGACAAGGAATGACACCCTGGAAAGAAAGACTTTCCTCCCACTGCCATCTGTAACATTGATGAATGATTTTCAGAACCCATTTGTCTGAAACAATCTGTTGCCAATGAGAAAAAATGGAGATGCATACTTTCTGGAAAAAAGTGGCTAGTGTGGGAGAAGGTCACAAGGTCTTTTGAACAGTCATTCAGGTTTGTTGGACTGCTTTTGGCTTTGGGAGGTTTGAGACTTCTTTTTGGAACTCCTCCTGCCATTTCTTCTTAGATGTCTGTTTACCTGAATTCTGTTGAGGCTGTTTATTCTGTTTTTGCCAAAAATGAAAAAGGAGAAAGAAAATCTCTTGGAAAATTTGGAAAAAGAGGTCTGAAAGACCTTAGATACCCAGGAATAGCTTCTTCCTTTCATCACACTTTTTGATCACCTCTGCAACAAAGAAGCCAAACATTAAATCTCTACCCAGGGAAAAATTTTAAATCTTGTTTGGGATGTTCTGAGCATGCATTTAAGAATACCTCCTTAAAACAGCACCAATGGCCATAGCCCTGGAAGAAGTATCAAAAGAGCCATATATACACTGCAAATAATGAGAAGTGACTTGTGCAATAGAAGAAAATAAATTATTTAAAGCAGATTTTTCTTCATAAGAAAAAATGTAGATAAGACATTCCTCATACTTTCATAATTTGTCATAATAAACTTTAAAATATGAGCCTGACAATTCAAACTTCTGAAAATCAAAGTTGCAGAAGAATATACATTTTTCCCAATACTTATCAACAATTTTCCCATCCTTATTAGAAAGAGTAGGATTAGAATTAACTAAGTGCTTAGCAGAAGTGGAATCAAGTAAGGCTATACCTGCTGGGTCAGGTTTGGGAATAGTGTATAAAAAATTAAAAGACTGAGGAACTTTATACAGCCTATCTGCCTTTCTAGGGACAGCTGGCTGGCTATCAGGAAAATTTTTATTTTTATTTTTTTTATTTGTAGTTGGTTTACCAGGATAGTTCATTGGGTCAAAATGAACCCGTTTTCAATGGAGTCCTGGGGAGAAAAGCTCCAGAACAATATAGATTACAGTAGGTATTATACATACTTTAACATTATAAAACTTTCAAGTAGACAAATTCAAATACAATGCACAACAATTACAATTAATTTAACAGTGTTAAAACTAAAAAGGATTATACATAAATTCAAAATTCTAATTTTAAAATTCTACTAAAGTTATTTCATAAAGAGAGTTCTCCATGTGAGAGGTAGAGTGTAGAGTATTCTTACACATTCTATGGTAATAATAGGAATGTGAGAGGTATGGATAATGAGAGAGAGAAATCAAGGGTGTAAGCAGGACTAGGAGGAAATGGGGATGTTCAGTGTAGTTAAGTAGGGTGGGAGCAAGAGCATTGCAGGTAGTAACACACACATCCTCTAAAGCAGACAGGATAGGAGGAATTGGTGTAAGTTCTGGAAAAAACTGCTTTAACAACTCATAATATTTTCTGAGAGACTGAGGAATGTCAGTGTTCACCCACTGAAAACACATTCTAACAATAGCCTCAAAGAAAGAAACCCTCTACAGGGAGAATCAGAAACTAAACTCTCCTTGGAGTCTGAATCAGAAATCTGAGGACAAAATCCTGACTCTATTCCTACATCTTCTTATTCAGATTCAGAACCTTGAATCTCTTAAGGAAAAGATGAATCCCTGTTTCTTTTACCAGAAACTGCTTTACAAGAAAAATCAATAGCCTGAGCCAGTCCCAGTGAACTACTCCTATACAAAGAAATTTGAGGAGAGGCAGATAAATTATTCATTTTCTTTGTTTTTCACAGGAAAACTGTGGCCATCTATGTTACTAATGTCAGCAGCTGCTTCCCCAGGGATAGGCACAGCAGTCAGTCACAACAGGGAACCTTCCCTGTTCCTTCTCACAGGGCCAACAAGGATGGCTCTTCCTTGCCCACAGAGGGGACTCCAACAGCTGCAGAGGATGTGGCTAACTCCTGGTCCATAGTAGCTGTAGGTGGTAGACCAGAGGGATCCAGAGTAAAAATGAGTGGTCTGAGGTACAACAAATGTCCACAGCAGAATCACCCATCTGCTGCTGAGCCAAGCTGCTATCCTGCTGTTGTGGCAAAGGTTGTTTGCTTAATGTTTTCTTTTTGTGGCTGAAAGAAGGACCGACAGTGGGACCGGTAGTCTGTTCTATGGTCAAGACAAAAATGGTGCCTCTTTCCTAGGGAAGACAAGCAGCAAATGCCAGTAAAAGTAGCAATCTATAAAAATTACTTTTATGGCAGAAAAAAAAAACAATAAAAAGCACTAAGTACTATGGCTGCCCCACAATGGAAATATTTCTCCACAGAAAGTATGTTTTCAGTTAGTTTATACTACTCTTAAACAGATATAAAGAAATGAGTGCTCCATTTAAAAAAAATGTTACAGCCCCTGGACAGTCCATTAAATAACGACACTCCTAGATTTAAAATAAATGTCCTGAAGGGGAAAGTAGTAAAACATTAACAAAATGTAAGAAAATGGAAGGTTTTTCTCTCAAAGAGAACTTATCTACCCAGCAAAGGAAAGCACAAGCTAACTGTCAATCCTCAAAAGCCTCAAAGCAGCATACCATTCAGTAGCATTAAAGCTGTGAAGGGCTTCACACCCAGATTTGTCTTTTAGTCTGCTCAGCTTGAGCTGCTTGACAGGTTGGGTGCATGGAAGGTACCCTGAAGCTCTGGAAGCTGGCCGGCTATTATATCCTTGGCAGGATATAACCCATATAGCTTAGGCTGCAGCAGTGATCAGTATGAAGAACATCAGTATGCACTACTGAACACTGAACACTAGTAAGCTGCCTTCACATCCCATTCAAAGTCCTCCTCATCTAAAGGCACCGTATCCACAGTGTTCTGCTCACGAGATGGTGTACAAGTGTGTTCATGAGGTGAACAGCGCTGGCTCTAAATGGTTTACCAATATTAGTGTACTCTAGTACTGTTGTGCATATACATGCATCTCATAAGGGTACACAGTAAACGGCCAGCTGTCAAGATGCACACAGTCATGTGTATTTGTAGGAGGAGTATCAGTTCATTTCTCAGTTGAAATATCAGACAAATGGACCAGCACTACAGTAAAACATCTTTGGAGAATAATAAACAAGAAAAACAAAAAAACTCCAAATATACAGACATGCAGAGTGTACAAAAATCAACTAGACACACTGAAGAATGGTTCATTCCCGAAAGCTCTGTGAGTTGTGAATTAATAAATTCTGTAGTTGTTTACTGTACGCTCTGCGTGTCCATATATTTGGAGTTTGTTTGTTTTTTTTTCTCATTTTCAGTAGACCCAGAAGTGTTTCAGCAAGACCTATTCCTTACAAACCAATGGTGTCTAACACTTTTGCCTTTTAGGAAATATCCCTCATCTGCAGCTTATACCATAGCCAAATTCCGACTAAACACAAACACAGTATTCAGGCAATCTCATTACCTGAGCCAACAACTCCCTCACCTTTGACCATAACTGGCAACAGCAGTTAGGAAGTTCTTCTCTCTATCATGACTGATTTCCAAAGGTATCTCATCTAGTTCAAAGGATAGTACTGTTCCTCTGTACTCTTTCTTATTAGACCAATGACTGAATATGATGCCCCTTTCAGCATGTACCCAGCCAGACATATCATGTATTTAGAAAGGTTCCAAATGGTCTAGAAAAAAAAGATTACTGGCCTAAAAACCTTAGATATCAAGACAGACTAGAAGCTCTATCCCAGTACCATTTCTCTTATAGACTTCTATGTTGAGATCTGTGCCTCATATTCCATGCCAGCAAATACACCACCCTAATGGATCTCTTATATCTTCACCAGAAGAATGGCTACAAAAACACCAAAACCAAGGATATAAGAATCATCACCAACATATAAAGCATGTTGGAGAGACTGATTCATTGTCCAGTGATTGCCCCACCTCTGGAACAAACTTCCCCAGCATGTTAAGCAGACTGACACCTTTGCTGCTTTCAAGATTAACCCTGACAACTGGATAGGTACCCACAAATGCATCCCCAGTCTCGGAGTAGTGAGGAGGTACAGCTTGATGATGGTATTTGTTAAGACATAAATTTTCTTCAGACTTAATTACCTCATAGTTCCGAAGATCCAATACCTAAGGATTTGAACAGGTTGATCAAAGACTTGTAATCCAAGATCTGGTTTGGTACAGAGAAAGTAGCTAGGATCTAGTCATTCAAGTATGCGAATAATCTGGCTACTTTGCAGTCTCTGGTTCAGTGTTACAATGGATTTACACTTGGTAAAATCCCTGGGTGCTGTGATGAGAGCACATGAGAAAGTCCTGAAATGGTAGCAACTGGTTGCTACCCAAAAACAAAGTTTCCTCCAGGATTCCTTGGCTATCTTGATGCTTTCATGCTGGAGGACAAAACAGCAACTCCAGTTCCCTTGGATAATCAGGGAAGAATGGACTTCACTGTGGCCAACTGAAGGGTTTCACCTGTGATTACATTTCTTTAGGATGTGTAAATCTAGACTAGGATTTAGGTCATTTGCTTCCTATGGTACTAAAAAGTACCTGGAATAATACCCTAATCTCTTCCTGCCTCATTGGACCTCTTGGGTGGCTGCTGTTTTGCTTCAAGGTTTATAACGTCTCTTCTTTTTACTGCATTTTGATTAGGCTGACTGCTGGACAAGGGTAATGACTGGGAGTATGGCTGGGGTTTGTAGACGAGGATTATATACCCACTGGTATCACTGTCCTTATCTACCAATCGTTCATGATGGACATTCACACAGAAAGGAGAAGGGACAGGTGGCTTCTGACTGTCTATAGAGTGGGGCAGTCAGGCAAGTTCTCAGGAAATTCATTGCTAAACACCAAAAAATAGACTGCAGCCTCCCTGCTGTTGCTAAGGATATCTCCCTGTTGGAGAGATTTTTTTCTAGCAGTTTCTTTGGAAAATATATTTTCTTTCTGATTGCTGTTTCTTCTGTTGGTATCCATGTTAAAAACATGTCTGATATGGGTTCCTCTGTCTCCTTAAACAAGGAAGTTACGTAGGCTAAAATTTCATACAAAAAGCATATATGGTTTTACTCTTTTTCGCTATGTTCTCCAGGTGTGTATGTAGTTCAGGGCACTGAATTAGTTAGTTCATAAATATTGCCTTTGTGTCCTTACCAAAACCAGTAACTGTTAGCCAGTTATAGCAAAGCCAGATCCAGTAGCACTGATTGAGCCTTCAGTAGAATTATGTGAAACTCTCCTCATGAGACACAGTAAAGACATATTTATTAAGTCAATCAGGCAACTGTTTCACTGATCTTGTGCATTTTACTGACTAGAACTCACTGCAAATCAACCATGTGGAATACATGGTCTGTGGCCCTCAGTAAAAATGAAGAAAGCACATCAACATGTTCCTCAGGACAGTCCAGGGCTGTTGATTGATTAGTTGAATGAACTGCTGTCATCTGAGGAGTTAGAGTCTTTTGGCTGCTGCCGCAATGATGGTATCTAGCTTAGAAGTTTAAAACCAGTAGTCCCAGCTGGAAAAATCTTGCCACAGTATCAGGGCTTTCCTATGCTGTACTAAAAGCAATTTTTAACATGTTCCAGTAGAAGGAACACCAAAAATGACTGCTAGGTGAACCAAAAGGCCTTTTCTACTGTTCTCCAAAGGGAGAAGATAGAGTTCATGGGCTATCTTTCTCTCTTTCTCTCTGTCTCTCTCTCTCTCTCTCTCTCTCTCTCCTGCTTCATCATTTCTAAGACCTTCCCAAATGCGGGGGTCATCAGGAAGGGCTGAGGGGGAGTCTGAAACTTCCTTGTCATTGACATCTGATGTGGAAGATTCAACAGAGGAATCACTGTACTTCTTCTTATATGTGGCCTTCATTCAAACCTTTGGAGGTAGTGACACCAAAGATGAAGAAGAACAATATGCAAGAACAGACATTATGGAAAAACACTGCAAATGACTTTGGGTCTCTTTGTCCTTCAGTATAAAAATGAGACAACCAAGGGATCCCAAAAATGACTGTCTGCTCTCTGGACCAGTGTCAATAGCTAGGTGGCAACAGATATCATGGAAGACCACTACTAGGGTGTTTGCAAAAACAGTGTATCTGTCGATGGTGACTGCATACTCAGTATCAAGAACTCCCAGCACTGACAACTGGAAGTCTAGACCCATTGTCACTGACACAGACACAGACAAACTCATCATTGGGAATATTTTCAGTGGACTCACCTCCAGCAACTGTGTTGGCAGTCCTGTCAGAAACAGTTATGATGGCATTGAGGCAAATGGCTCTCATGGCAGAATCAACAGTGGAGCCTCCAATACCAATGGCTATGACACAGGCACTGGAATTGCACTTGGCACCAACAGTTCTTCATCTATCGACTTCTGTATCATTTGGATTAATGCAACAACCTCGGGAAAAGCAATGAGATTAAAAGCAACAGTGAGGAAAACCAAAAATAGCTATTAAATAAAGGAAACATAAAAAAGTGCCCATATCTACTGCTGACACTAATGTGGAAGAGGTGACAAACAACTTCTTCGGAGCCCTAACAACAGCATTACAAACTTTCATAATCAAACTCAGCATAGTATAGGAGAAAGACTTGAAGAAGTTGGTCTTCAGCTTAATATCTGATTTACCTACCCATCAGCTAATGAAGACAAACTTTGAGATTTGAAAGATCTTAGAAAAAACTAGCTTTCCACTATGTACAAGTAACGTTTGGCAATGCATTGTCCATTTTTCTTCTGACTTTAGGACCTGGACAGAAAGGCACAGGCTTGTATGGCTTCTGTTGCCTGCATTTGGGGTATCTGGGGGATGTTGCAAACAAGGCATGTGCTTCTGGCTCTGGGGTGGGGATGGGATTCTTTAAACTTCAAGTGAGAATCTCTTAATTGTTGAGGCAAGAGTGATTTTTTTCCAACATATACAACATTAGTTGTTTTTTTTCTCTTATGAACATTATTTGGCATGAATGTCTGACTGATAAATTACTTCAATGTATTGCATTATTCCCAAGATAAATTAAATAAGTCTTGTGTTTGTCTTATGGCAAGATTTTATTCCCACATTTACATATCTTACATCCATTCCATGATGACAGAAAAGAGGAGAAATCACTAATAGTACAAACAACACAACTATATATATATATATATATATATATACATATATATATATATATATATATATATATATATATATATATATGTATATATATATATATATATATATATATATACATATATATATATATATATCTACACACACACACACACAGACACACACACACACAGATATGTGTGTGTGTGTGTGTGTGTGTGTGTGTGTGTGTGTGTGTGTGTGTGTGTGTGTGTGTGTGTGTGTGTGTGTGTGTGTGTGTGTGTGTTTAATAACTGAAGAAAAAGAGGAAAAGCAACTCTTTGAAGAAAAAATTATAAGTGGTAAACTTTAAGTATTCTGAATCAGTGAAACACCAACTGGAAGGGCCTATAGGAAAGAACAGGAGACGGAGAAAAAAACTCCAGAATGATTACCAGATTAAGGACAACAGGCTAAACAGTAATTGTAGCATAGAACATGCAGTGTAAAAAGAATAATGAATGCTACTCAGCTTTTAAATGAACTTTTAGTCAAATTACTGAAAAGAAGCTTGGGAGCATTTTTCAGTGCTGAACTCATATGTGCTGCATAAGCGTTTTTTTTTAAAGAATTACGCTGCAATGTGTTATGGTATTCGGGAAAGATCTAATAGCCTGAAGAATTTCTATGTGCTAAGCTGTCCTAATGCCTTTTGTCTTTAGTCTTGTTTTACAGAAGATGGACATCCTTATACTAGACAGTCTCCCTACCTCGGCCACTTGGCTTTGTGAATTGTACCCCACTTTGGCATAGGATCCATAAACTGTGTAGAATGTACCAGCATTATGCAATTGTGGATTATGCATCTGAATATCACCCTGAATTTCTAGCCTGAAAACACAGTTCTGATGAATACCAGCTATATAATAGTATACAGATGTGGGGAAGCAAACACACACCCCAATATTTAACTATTCTTACTCTACAGTCACATAACCTTGGGGGGGGGGTTGAGCAGTACTTAAGTTTTTCAAAAGTAGTACTGCACTAGACTTCCTATTGGTATGTCTGTACTGATAATGCCAGGTGCCAACAGACTGAAAAAAAAGATGAAAATTCAGGAGAAGAGTGAGTATCAAACTTGTTTGTTTGCAGGTGGGCAAGCCGACCCCCTGCATTCCGCAATGTGGGAGGAGGTAAGCCCCAAACCCCTGAACTTATATATAACAACTTCAATATCACCATACCTCGGAAAAAAGTGAATATTCTGACTATCTTGGACTTAGTTTATATTAAGTCTGTTATTTTTGTCCATTAAGTCCCTGCATTTTGGGACTCACTTATGTAGTTCCCAACATTTTAAATGGCTATCATTGCACTTATCTCCAAAAGTATATAACTTCCGAGTAAGACTATAAGTAGCTATGATGTAAGGGTGAATCTCCTCTAATATTTGGAATGTGGGGAGACTTACACCGCTGCAGAAATTTACAGTTTTGTAATAAGGACAATGCAGTTTTTTGGTCTTTACAAATATTTATTCAGGATATTGTGTTTTGGGCATTTTAATTTTCACAACTTTGATATCAGGATTCTAGGATTCAATGGAAGTGTGGTGGAGAGCTTGCTTTAGTGAGGAGGGCAAGTTCCCATCTCTCAGACTGTAGTTGACTCCAGGGAAATTCCACCAGAGAGAAAGCCAGCTTCTTGATAGTAACTACCCTGTTTAGTGAATGTGTGATTTGGCCAAGACCATTATCACATACAAGCTGCTGTACTTCTGTCTGGCAGCAGCAGAAAACAAGCAAATAAAATATATGTGCCCATTCAGATAAAAATACATTTTAAAATGAGTTTTAATTATTTCCTATCAATCTGCTCAATTGCAAAACACATGGTCTGAAGCTGGATTGTCAAAGCTCTATAGTCCAAGAGTCTTGTCAGATTAATTTAACTGTGAGTGTGCTGTATTGTTCTATACATGCTTATAGTTACACCTCAAAGAAATTCTATTTTACTCCTAACACCTTCCAGATTCATAACATTTTACTCATGTTAGACTGAATGATTTTTATAGCTAAGGTCATTAAGAATGTTCCCATTTTCAGTTTCTGTGAATCAGACTTTAATTATCAGCTTCTTAATTTAACAACATAGCTACTGTAAGTGAGAAAGCAGCAGAGAAACATTTCCTCGGGTTTTTAAGGTATTCCTTTCCTTAGACTAATTTGTCAGGTATTATTGAAAGTCTCTAGATTTTCTGTATGAAATGAAATCCCCCACATAAACATTTTAGTCTGAAAAACTCATTCATAAAATTTGAAATTGCACTATAGTACTTTGATGACTATTAGAAAAGTGTTTTACCTTTGCCCTGTTAACAGACAGATCACCTGGAGATAATTAAAGCCCTAGACTAAAGGTTAATTTTAATTAATCACTTAGATTGACTCAATGGACCTTTTTTGATATATGATCCAGGTCATGCAAAGGTGGCAGCATGGAACAAGATAACAGAGAAGCAGAATTAACATGTACAATGGCATTGGTATATACAAGTAGAAAAACAATATCAGAATGGATTCAAAAGGAAAGCATATATTCAATAACAGCTCAGTCCATAAAGATTAATGGAAACTGTCACATTCTTAAGTAATTTAGTTTTTTTTGGAGTTCTGAAAGTCAAGATGCTAGTTGTTATAGCAGATAATGCTCTGCTTCCAGTCACTGAGGCCACCCAGGGGACCTCTATTACAAGAAAGATGAGAACACCTGAGGAGTCGGTATAACTCAACATCTGAAATTGTAAAAAGAAGGCATGATTTTCTTAGAAGAAACTTGGACTTCGGTGTCTGAGTTCTTAGAAAGATGTCACTCTTTTTTAATTTCTCCAGCTGTTAAGGGATTCTAATACCTTGAAAGAAATAGGTCCCAGTCCTAAATCAGTGTACAACGAAAGCTAAGGAAATTAGCTTTGCTTCAATCTTTGATGTTTGCCAAGAGTGCTCTTCTCAGCTCCCATAATGCACTCAGAACAGCCACCTTCTGTACTGGATATTTATTTATTTATTTATTAATTTATTTATTTTTGCTTGCCAGTAAAGTCCGACTGGATGAGTGACTTGTTTTCAGAGGAGACCCTGGGAGGAAAGCTCCATAGTGATACAAATGAACATTGCCATTACAAATTCATCTAAAGCATTAAACATTTACTCAGAAGAAATGAGATATTTAAAGGCAATATCATCCAGATTCAGTAAGCATCCGTCCAGGAATAGCTTATTCCTGCAAGGAAGGGACCGTTCACATGCAGCACAGCAGCATGTCATGCATATTCATAAAGGTGTGCTGCCGTGCTGTAAAACAGACACAGTTCCATGTACGAGTGCAGTGCTCTCACAACACACACACCCCCTGCACACCTGAATTGCCATACACCAATTTAAATAGAGCAAGAACACTCGTAACACCCCAGCCTGTCAGGATAAGAAATCTGGACAAAGCCATAAGGGACAACTGTCCCTACAAAGCCAGAAAGTTGATAGAATAACAGGTTTAGCATTAGCATGGGTATTCTGAAGGGTATGAAGTAAAAAACTCAACAAATACATTTTTTTTTCACATATGCAATAAGGTTTAAACATAGCTGCGCAGGTGTGTCTGTTGCTTAGCTATGCTTAGCCCAACTAAAATGGCACAATAAGTTAAATAGCAATAGACATCCAGCAGAAGCACAATTGCAATAGTATAGCAGTTAGAGCGTATTCCTTTTATGTAGTCATTCACGGTTTGAGCCTCGCCAAAGCCATTTCCATTTTGTATGTGTAAACATTACAATTTTAATTTATTTGTATATTTATGTAGGAAGTAACTTATATTTCTCAACCAGAGTAGTGTATTAGGCCCAGATGTGAGGTGTCAGTGTAATAAACTAGTGAAACCCCCATATATAAACGCAAGTGCCCCATACAGTATAGTCACACAAGAATAAATATAATTACAGCACAATGGGGGATGTCAGGGAAGGTAAATAAATCTATATTATGTAATGAATGATGAAACAATCCCATACAGGTGGTAGTCCAATAAAATAAAACATAAGCAATGCTAAGCATTGCACAGCCATGCTGACTGGGTGTAAGATTTGTGCACATATGAATACTAAGCAATGAGTAGCCCAGCTAAGTGGATTTGCCCATTGGTAAGCAATGCTGAACCTGCCCTTTTAAGCACTGACAACCATAGCTAATCAGGTTTGCCCGTAGCTTAGCTTAACTCAGCATTTTCAAAACAGTCCAATCATGGCAAAGGGAGGGAAATCTACCCATATTTAAACCTCGCAGGTGGGAATACAGCTCATAACTGGTTGTAGCTTTCCACAGTAGGCAGTATGGCAGGCATTGGAGAGGGCATGCACTTTCGGGCGCAGCGCTGGGACATACAGGAGTCCAAGGTCATGGTATGACTCCTGGTAAAAAAACATGATGTGAGACTGCTGAAGGACCAGTACCAGGGCTCCCAATATAAAGCAGAAGCCTGGGAATGTCTCGCCCATGATCTCACCAGTGCCACTGGTATCCCTCAGACAGGTGAGCAGATCTGGCACCATTATGCCGACTTGAAATGGAGGAAGAGGGAGCTCTTGGAACAGTGGGTCCAAGAAGCAAGAGAGATGGGAGATGTCCCAGCAGTGTGCAAGTATTCATAGCAATAATTGTTTACCAACATCCAGCCTGTGTATGTGATGGATAGATATGCATAAATGTTTCTCTGTTTTCATTACAGCTTCAGCTGAGCGGGCTGTGAACCAGGAAGCCCATGGTAGTAGACTGCAAAGGCTGAGTCACGAGGCTGGTGAGTAACAATCCTGCTTGTAGTAGTCATACCAAATAAATATAAAGGAGTAAAATGTCACCTGGCACTATAAAAAATGTGTATGGTTTGTACTGAATAAACCAGATAATATGACAGTAATAGCCCCATATAGGTCATATTTAAATAAAAGTGTAACTGCCTGGCAATAACATTCTAAATCCTGGACTGGTTGTGTTTACTTTGGTATTATATGACATGAAATGTTGCATTCACCAAGATCTGATATCTGAATAGTAATGTTGTGTTAACCATTGTTTCTAACACTGTGCTACATAAAAATGTGTCTATAATGTCTGTATAAGAATGTTGTAATTATAAGGTCAGATTGTACAACCAGGAGAGACTTAGACAGAAAACACTGAAGGAAAAGACAACAGTTTCTTAATAGCTCACTCTGATGAAACACAAATTGTTGCGTTTTTAGCAGACACAGCCATGGTTTGAATCCCGGGAGTGGTAGTAAGCTGTATGCATAATTTCAACTAGGATTTTGTGAATATGTGTAGAAACATCCAGGTAGTGTTAACAAGCACCCCCCCCCAATAGGTCTTCCAGGAGAGAGAAGTAGAAAGTAGCTATAAGATGGTTGAACTATACACTGTGTAGAAACATACCACTGGCCAAACCAAGGCCATAGGTATTGTAATATTACCTGTAGAGTAATGATTAGAGCAATGATCATTAAAGTTGTGAGTACTGCAAGGACATACAAGTTGTCAATTGATATCTGTCGCTCCCTCCACCATATCTGCAACAATAATCTAAACACACAAATCAATGGGTATGTTTTACACCAAACCTACTGTTGGGACATATGTCCTATTGTTCAACAAATATTGAAATGTGTTTCTATTAATGTTCCATGTTGAAATACTACCATTGGTGACCTGTTGCTGTCAATGTAACCTGCATGCCGTTGTAATGCCCACTGTGGTTCCACATATGCATGTGTTCTGTTTGCTATGCAACTGTTCCAAATCTGGTGTTTTGGGTTAATGGGAATATCTATGCATCCTGTTATAACTAATCCCGGATTGTGCTGACTATTACTAATCCACATATGGTCTAAAATTGCAACACCATAGCATGTTTGGGAAGGCTGGCCCCAGCAGACCCACCTCTCCCATCTCATTTGGCCATGGCACCAGGCCTCAGCATGTCTGGGACCCACACCGGGACCTCCTCATCTGCTGGTTCTGCACCATCTTCAAGTGGAACCATCTCAGTGATGGGGCTCATCCCCCCCTGTGGGAGTGGGCATGGACAGGATACCATCACCCAAAGCCAGGTCCGGGCATTGGTACATAGCAAGCTCTGAAAGGTGTTTGGAGATCTGCTATGCCAGCTTAAGGGCCGGGTGGCACAATTAGAGGGTCAGCCTGCCCCTCCTGCTCAGCCCCCAGCACAGCCACCTTCAGGGCCATGAAGGTGCAGTGGTGACTGCCCATGGGTGGGGACCTCAGGCCCACTGTTTCCATTTGGGGGCTCATGGGCTTCCAATTTCCAAACACCCCTCCCCAAATATACCTACTATCCTTCCTCAACATCCCACTCTCACCTTAAAAAAAAAAAAAAAAAAAGGGCAAACAGTTCCCCAAAAAAAATTTCACCCCATACATAGCTGTCCATTTCGCACATGAGCCCACTGGACACATGTAATGTGGTCTAATTAGTTTCACAACACATTATTGCTGTACGCACCCCTCTCTCAGGGGTTTGAGTGTTCAAATATACCTCCAAATTCAGTATATATGCACAGCTGTTGATGTAGAAGAAATGGACAGCTATGGACCTTCCCTATACCCATGCTGCACATCCCTAGCTACTTTCCCTATTGTCTTTCCAACTGCATGCCCCCTTTTTTACCGCTTTCCTATCACCCCTTTTTTTCGTTTCTTTTAAAGAAATTAGCACTGGAGCAAGCGAGCAAGCGGGAGTAAGCCCTTTTAAGCAGTAGTAAGTGGGATTAACGCTTTTTGCGTGGCACTAAGCAATGCTTACACTTTTAAGGCTGTCTGTAAGCATATTTAACTAGAAGTTAGTATTGCTTACCACAGCGCAAACCTGTGCAAATCCACTTACAACTGCTTAAAAGTGCGTTAATCACTCTGTATCCAACAGCCCTTGTTCTGCCCAGCAACAAAATAATCAGCACTTGTAAGTCTTGAACCCAGGACCCTGCACACCATAGCCACAGCAATTTTCCACTAAGCCATAGATATGTTTGATGTTTTTTCAAACATATCATGCAGCACAGTCATTCAACAGTAGGGAAAATGTATATATATATATATATATATATATATATATATATATATATATATATATATATATATATATATATACACACACATATGTATGTGTGTGTGTGTGTCTATAAATATATATATATATATATATATATATATATATATATATATATATATATATGTTACACACACACACACACACACACACGTATGTATTAATTGATAACAACCTTAACTTTTACTCTTATATTAGCAGTATGATGAAACAGTCAACAAAAAACTCAGCTCCCTTTATAGGATCAAACCCTTCCTGACTCCATTAGCTAGGACAACTATTCCCCACACACATTTAATCTCTACTCTCATCTATGCTTCCCCTATAGAGTAGGTAACTTGTGTAAAAATAATCTTAACAAGCTAGCAACCTCCTATAATAATATTGCCAGATTTTCCACTAGTTCTGCTTTCAGAACCCATCACTGTCATAATCTAGAATGACTAGGATGGCTAGAGTTACCAAATCAAGTACGTTAAAACCAAATAACAGTTGCACACAAGATCCTGTATCAACCTACTAATATCCCAGTACTTACTAACCTTATCACCCCCTACAATAATCTTAAGACCCTAAGCTCATCAAACAAACTATTTGCAAATAAGCAAAACCAACAATATGGCTGGTGACTCCTTGTTCTCTAACACTGTTGGCAAAACCTGTAACTCACTCCCTAGTGACCTGACCTTGGTTTCTTCAATAACACTTTTTAAAAACAAACTGAAACTATACCTCAAAACACATTGGTTATGCCCTTGTGCTAACCCTGGCTAACTTTCTCACTTATCGCTGGGTACATGGTACTCTTTCTGTACCAAGCAGGTGCTCCTCTGTTCATTTTTAAAGAGAGTGTGTTTTCATATATTAATCTCATGTCATTACAAACATCTGCCTGTATTATTTCCCATATTAGTTCATGTATAAAGATTCTTCAACCAGCAATGTAAAGAAATGTAAAGAATTGCTAACAATTTGTGATGTACCTGTGTTTTGAGAATCAGTCATGTAAAATAACTAATATTTTTGTTCATTGGAGCTTTTCTCCACGGGCCTCTGCTGAAAATGGACATATATCCAGTTGGACCAGCCTGGTCAACAAATGTAAAATAAAAAATAAATAAATAAATAAATGTGGAGACAGCCAACCACCATGGGGGACATATCCCCAGATTTGTGAACAGATTGAGAGGGGTGACTGTAGCAGTGCACAATTCAGTAGGAACAAAGCCTGGGTGAGGCTGTGCTTGAACAGAGCACACAGGTAAGGTGCCAGGCCACTCTGTAGTTCATGTAGAACACAGCTAGGGATATTTTCAGGTCCCATAGAAGCTGTATTCCTGGCCTTGGACAGTGGTGTTGTAACCTGTGCTGCAGTAATACTGGGTGCCTGGCAGTGTACTGGTATTGTGATTGGTCCTTTGTGGGAATGAGGGGTAATGTTTGCACTCAAGATGCCAGCCAGTACATTGGCATTATTTGTTGACTCAGTGTGGGAGGTACCATTGTCTAGTAGCTCAGAACAATTCTTGGCATTGCCATGGAGATTCTTTACATAACTGTATGAGGTCTTGTGGTTGTCTTTACTATGTGCTCCAGGTCTGTTCTCAGAGCTAACTTTGTAGTATTTGATGAGGGATCTCAACTATTCAATGAGGCTGATAAGGGTTTATTTCCTGTCTTGGGACTTCAGCTTATTCCATACCTGTTCCATCCTTCTGTTGTACAGTTTCTTTTTGGCAGGGGACCACCAGATCAGCTTCCTTTTTTGGAAGTGAGGGTAATGGTTGTATTGGGTAAGGTGGTATCCATGCATGTGTGTACATGTTCATAGTGCATTTTTGTTTGATTCAGCTGTCATGCAACTAGTCTTCATTTGCATAGCTGCTGTGAGGTTAGCCACCTCTGATTTTTTGGGGCCATAGTTAACTTTTGAAAGGCTTTTCATGGTGGTTACCTGTGTAGTTGGGGTAGGATGGCTGTGGATTCCCAAAGGTGATTACTTTGTGCTCAGATATAACAAGTGAGGTGTTGACTATTGGTGTAGAGCAACAGTTGCCCATGAAGGACCAGGTCAATGTAATGGGAATATGCATTGGTACATTAGTAGCTTTCTCACTTAATGGTGAGGTAGTTGACATCAACCAGTATGAGACTGTTAGGATGGACACTAATATTCTGCAGGGTGTTTAGGACATGGAGTGTGAGTCTTGAGACATGTATGGGGACCTATCGCAGGCTACTACCTGAACCACTGTCTTACCCAATTTCAGCTACGCCTGCAGGATCTGTAATGCATAATGTTGGTCTACCACTCTGAAGGTGTGTACATCCTTTATGAATATGAAAATACCACCACCGTTGGAGCTTCAGTCCAGGTTCTGAAGCTAAAAGTTGTGGAGTTAATTATAGGCTGGTACTAAAGGGGTGCTTCCTGCTGGCTTTATCCAGGTCTCTGTTACAGCACAGATGTCATTGTTCCCCATTTTAAGGGATACTTTGAGTGTGTGAGTTTCCAGAGTTAGAATTCCAGTGTGCAGCAGCATGACCCTCTGATTGCATGTCTTTGTAGCTGTCATATATTTATATATATTTATGTACACATATGTATAGTAAGTCGCGGTGGTGCAGCAGTAGCATTGCCGCCTCACAGCAAGAGGTTCTCCCATTCGATTTTTGGCTGGAGTGCCTTCTGTCAAATACTACAAAGTTAGCTGTGAGAACAGACCTGGAGCACATAGTAAAGACAACCACAAGGCCTCATACAGTTATGTAGAGAATCTCCATGGCAATGCCAAGAATTGTTCTGAGCTATTAGACAGTGGTACCTCCCACACTGAGATTAACAGAGGAGCACCTGCTTGGTACAGAAAGAGTACCATGTACCCAGCGATAAGTGAGAAAGTTAGTCAGGGTTAGCACAAGGGCATAACCAATGTGTTTTGAGGTATAGTTTCAGTTTGTTTTTAAAAAGTGTTATTGAAGAAACCAAGGTCAGGTCACTAAGGAGTGAGTTCCAGGTTTTGCCAACAGTGTTAGAGAACAAGGAGTCACCAGCCATATTGTTGGTTTTGCTTATTTGCAAGTAGTTTGTTTGATGAGCTTAGGGTCTTAAGATTATTGTAGGGGGTGATAAGGTTAGTAAGTACTGGGATATTAGTAGGTTGATACAGGATCTTGTGTGCAACTGTTATTTGGTTATAACGTACTTGGTTTGATAACTCTAGCCATCCTAGTCATTCTAGATTATGACAGTGATGGGTTCTGAAAGCAGAACCAGTGGAAAATCTGGCAATATTATTATAGGAGGTTGCTAGCTTGTTAAGATTATTTTTACACAAGTTACCTACTCTATAGGGGAAGCATAGATGAGAGTAGAGATTAAATCGGTGTGGGCAATAGTTGTCCTAGCTAATGGAGTCAGGAAGGGTTTGATCCTATAAAGGGAGCCGAGTTTTTTGTTGACTGTTTCATCGTACTGTTAATATGAGCGTCAAAGTTAAGGTTGTTATCAATTAATATCCCTAGTAGTTTGGTAGTAGGATCATGAGATATAATAGTACCGTTGTTTGAAATAACAGTAAAGTTAAGTGAGGAGGCCCTCCGAGTTAGAGTGAATAGTAAGAGTTTTGTTTTTTTGGGGTTCAAGATGATGCAATGGTGTAGAAGCCATTTTTTGACTGTATTGAACACCTTTTGGGTTAGAGTCTGTAGATCGGTTGGAGAAGTGGCTGAGCAGATTAACGTGGAATCTTCTGCATATTGGATACAGGTAGCTTGTGGAATTACTGAATGCAGGTCATTAATAAAAATAGAAAATAGGAGATGACCTAATATAGAGCCTTGAGGCTTGTTGGCTGTTGGTGAAGCACCCACCAAGAGGAGAAAACGCTGAGAGAAGAAAGGAGCCACTTTTGAGACTTTAAGTATTTTTCCTCTGTTTATTTGCTAAGTTTTTCTGCATAGCTGCCTATTTTGAGCATTTTCTGGCTTTTTAAATTTGATTTCTGCATTAGTAACTGTATTTAGAGCACAACCTAGAGCTGTTTACTGAATTTCCTGTTTGCACTTTTTAAAATCGCTTTTTTCTCAAAACTTGCATTTTATCTGTCTTTGGCCTAGCACTCTTCTGTGGGGTCATTTACTGCACTGTTATAACTTGCTGATACTTGTTAACCTCTGCTATCTCTGAAAAAACAAAAAAACAAAAAAAAATCTTGCTTTTTTCCCACTTTTCTGAGATTTAAAAAAGTTCAGTTACAGGCTTGCTGTTCTTGAACTGTTTGTAAGTTTCTGTGAGGCCATTTTTTGCTTGGGCTAAAGGAAAGTCTCTCTGTTGATCAGTGGCAGTGAAAAACATTGAGCAGCCTGCCTGTCCTTGTGGGAGTGGTTACTGACTTGAAATTGTAGTCTTATTGGCCATTCTGGGTCAATTCCAAAACTCCTTCATCTTCCTCTCTTAAAACCTGGTTGCCTCGTGGTTTTGGCATCTTTTCAGGCTTGTTGGCTGTTGGTGAAGCACCCACCAAGAGGAGAAAACGCTGAGAGAAGAAAGGAGCCACTTTTGAGACTTTAAGTATTTTTCCTCTGTTTATTTGCTTAGTTTTTCTGCATAGCCACCTATTTTGAGCATTTTCTGGCTTGTTAAATTTGATTTCTGCATTAGTAACTGTATTTAGAGCACAACCTAGAGCTGTTTACTGAATTTCCTGTTTGCACTTATTTTTAAAATCGTTTTTTTCTCAAAACTTGCATTTTATCTGTCTTTGGCCTAGCACTCTTGTGTGGGGTCATTTACTGCACTGTTATAACTTGCTGATACTTGCTAACCTCTGCTATCTCTGAAAAAACAAAAAAAACAAAACAAATCTTGCTTTTTTCCCACTTTTCTGAGATTTAAAAAAGTTCAGTTACAGGCATGCTGTTCTTGAACTGTTTGTAAGTTTCTGTGAGGCCATTTTTTGCTTGGGCTAAAGGAAAGTCTCTCTGTTGATCAGTGGCTGTGAAAAACATTGAGCAGCCTGCCTGCCCTTGTGGGAGTGGTTACTGACTTGAAACTGTAGTTTTATTGGCCATTTAGGGTCAATTCCAAAACTCCTTCATCTTCCTCTCTTAAAACCCTCTTTTGCGCGGTTTTGAGCATAGCGCAACAACGAGCAGTGCTGCCTAATTGGGTTTAAACTATTCCTGGCTCCACAATGTCTGCTCTTCACTTTTTCCCTTAGAACTGCTCTAGCTTTCAATTTAAACACCATATTCTCATTCTAAGGCCCTTCACTGGTCCAATTAAGTAATCCTACAAGTTAGCACTATTAAACCATAAGCACTACTTACTCTTATACTCTCTATGATTACCCTTTCCTCTATTGGTCCGTCTTAAATTCAGTTTCCCTATTACTCTAGCATGTCCAAAGGTCAGTCAATGGTTTCCTCTCCAGTCCAGCTGGTGAATCTGGGAATTTTGAGACAATGTTACAACTGTCTCATGTACACGGACAACCCTCTCCTCCTCCAAACAGGTTCAAATATATGTGAGAGATGCAACTATTTAGCCAAACTGGAGGCTGAGCTCTCTCATCTCAAAACTGGTGTAACCATTCAGGAGGAGAAGGTAACCTCACACAACACAATTCCAGTATCACATAGTCCCACCACATCAGCGAACCAAACACATAAATACACAAAAACATACTCGGAGGCTCTAAATAAAAATCTACCTAAGCAACAGAGACCTCCAAAGCAGACATCCAAGCAAACGCTACCTCAAAACAAAACACACACAACACATAACCCACAAAGTCAGCGTGCCAAGCAGCCACAGCCCTTAAGGCTGAATAACACACCTGATACTCTTGTTATAGGTGACTCTATTGTCAGACACACTGACGTCCCACTCACCAGGCTGAATAAAGAGAAGGTGACAGTGAGCTGCCTGTCGGTGCTAGGATCCACCACATAATGCAAGCACTCAGATCACTCCAAAGCAAATACAAATATGACTCAGTCATTGTACATGCTGGTGTGAATGACCTGAGACGTACCTCCCTGGACTACATGAAAAGAGACATAGAGGAGCTCTCTGATCATGTAGCCCAGGCTGGTATGACCCTGACCTTGAGCAGCATCTTACCCTCACCTAGAATGATGCCACAGTACAAAGACAAAATGATCGATTTTAACAATTGGCTAAAATTTTGGTGTCATTCAAAGGGGATCCAGTGTCTGTCAGCCTGGGGATGACATGCTCGACAAGCCACGTTGCTTCTCTATGGATGGCTTGCACCTGTCACCACTGGGCTTTTCGATATTGGCAAAGGCTCTTGCCACCCCCATAGTGCCTTTTTTAGGCAAGGCTCAAAAGTCAAACCGACCCTATAGACAGCACAAGGAACAAGAAACTAAGGGTAATGCTGCTAAACGCCAGAAGTCTTAACCTCAAGATGCACGCACTCAAAGCTCTCCTCAGTATGGAGAACATCGATATCTGTGCAGTGACAGAAACCTGGTTCAAGGCTCCAGAGAGCACCCCAGCACTACCAAGCTGTACCTCATATCATGCTTTTCGGCCCCAAAACCCGGACCGAACCACAAAAGGAGGGGGAGTTTCCATATTTATCAAGGATATCCACACCTCCAGGTTAGTGGCATTGCACGAAGTATCGGAGACCATCCATGTGCAACTAACAGTGGGCAAGACTGCTTTTCAGTTTATAGCATCCTACAGACCACCCTCTCAAAGTCAGGAATCCCATTCGGCTTTCCTGAAAACATTGGAGAACATGAAGATCTCTCCAAACACCATTATATTGGGCGACTTCAACTACCCAAACATTGACTGGAAGCACTACTCAAGCCCCAGCACCTTAGCCCAAAGATTCCTGGAAATTATAAACTCAAATGCTATGGAACAACTAGTCACCACTCCCACAAGAGGGGACAACATACTAGACCTGATCATTGCCAACATGGGGACTCTATGCTCCACACCAGAAGTATATCCCTCATTGGTAAGATCAGACCATAAATTAATTTCACTGGATGTCCACATCCCGACCCCACCCCAGCCCAGAAAACCACAGTGAAAAACTTCTCAAAAGTGAACTTCTCACTTCTCAAAACTGAAGTGGAATCCTTCAAGGCCCCAGGGCCAGTGGAAACTACAGCCCAAACTGCAGAATCCTATATAAATGCATTCTACGGACATCTCCAGGAATGCATGGATCATGCTATCCCAAACAAAACCAAGACCCAATCATCCAAAGGCAGGCGTCCAGTCTGGTGGACCCCTGCCATAAATAAAATGTACAACAGAAGGAGGAAGCTACTACATGATAGAGCAAAATCCCTAATAGGGAAGGCATCTCTGATCAGTACTAGCAAAAAATTACGATCCCTCATAAAATCCTCCAAGGCCAGCTTCGAGAGAAAAATTGCACAGGACACCAAAGACAATCATAAGGCTTTTTTCAGTTATGTTAGAAACCTGGGATGCAACTCCCAGACTTGTTCTGAGTTGATTCTAAACGACAAAAAATACATTGAACCCACAGACATCGCCAATATCCTGACAGACAGGTTCAGTGCAAACTTTTCCACCCCCCCCTCAAAAGAGCAAGTATCTATCCCAACAGAGGGCTGCCTCCCAAACATCTCAGATGCTCAGGTGAAGGCTGCCCTCTCCAAAACAAAAAACACTGCTTCCATGGGACCAGATGGCATCCCAGGTTGCGTCCTACATGAACTACAAGAGGAACTAATCCCGCAAATAAAACAGCTATACAATCTCAGCCTCACTACAGGATATGTGCCCACAGAATGGTGTACAGCAACAGTGGTCCCACTCCACAAAGGTGGAGCCTCTACGGACTCTGGAAACTATCGCCCCATAAGTCTGACTAGCTTAGTCTGCAAGGCTATGGAGAGGATCATCATGGAGCTAATAAACAAAGACATTGGGGACCTACAGACACTAGATCCTACCCAGTTCAGCTTTGTCAAGGGTAGATTCTGCCTTTTGAACCTGGTTGACTTCTTTGAAACAGTCACCAAAGGCATAGATGAAGGGAAGGTAGTCCACACAGCCTATCTGGACCTTGCAAAGGCATTTGACACAATACCCCACTCGGGCATCATAGATAAGCTATCCAGCTTAAATATAAACCCCTATGTCACAAGATGGGTCGCAAACTGGCTCAAAGACAGAACCCACAGAGGGAGAGTTGCTGGAGCTATGTCAGACTCGAAACCGGTCACAAGTGGCATCCCACAGGGTTCTGTCCTGGGACCACTCTTGTTCGGTATATACTTTTCCGAGGTACAGGCAAATGTGGGAGGACTATGGCTCACCAAGTTCACAGACGACTGCAAACTGGGCGCCATAATCAACTCTCCAGCTGACACAAACATCCTTCAAAAAGGTCTCACAGAGACCGATAACTGGTGCCAATGCCATGGTTTAAAGCTAAATGCCAAAAAATATGTAGTCATACCCTTTGGCAAAAACAATGTGCCCACAAATTACCACATAGGCAGAAACCCATTAAGTACAGAGAAAGTTATTAGGGACCTGGGGACCCAAGTTGATAGCAATCTCTACTTTGAAAACCACATTGCCAAAGTGGTTAGAAAAACCTTCTACATAGCCCACCTCATCACGAAGGGTTTCACATCTAGATCAAGAGAGGTAATCGTGCCCCTTTATTCATCCCTCATCAGGCCCATCATGGAATACAATGCCCCTTTTGGGATGTACCTTACCCGACACCTGCAGCAATTAGAAAGACCCCAAAAGTATCTCACCAAGAGGATCAAGGGTCTCAAACAGATGCCATATACTGCTCGGTTAAAAAAACTCCAGCTCTACTCAGTTGCATACCGCCTACTTCGAGGCGATCTATGCCTGACATACAAAGCTATGTCAAATCCAGAATTAATGAACATGCTCCACCTCAGTAAATCTAAATCCCTTAGAGCCACACGCTCAAGGGACTTGAACCTCAGCACAGAAATAAATAGAACTTGCTGGAGGGACAGGTTCATAACCCAGAGGCTCCCTTCACTCTGGAATAGAATTCCAGTTCATGTGAGGCAGAGCACCTCATTGAATCTCTTCAAGAAGAATCTCGATAAGTGGATGGAGGATCGTAGGTCTGTCCCAGGGATTACTCCCGTGTCACTATTAGACAGAGGCACAGTAAACTAAACCTTAAAAAGGGCACAGTATACTCAAATCAAGGGGTGGTGTAAGCCATACAGAATCGGGCTAGGCTTATAATTGCCCCAGGGCAGATAGCCTAGTATGAACCTATGAGCCTATGAACCTATGAACCAAGGGCAATGGGAAGGTGGGTGGATAAGTTATTATCCCATAGTACAGCCTGCTGTCTATTGTTTAAGTAGGATTGGAACCATTGTATAGCCAGTGTGTCTAGTGAAAGGGTTTTAAGTATGTTTATGAGTAGCTGATGGTTAACCATATCAAAGGCTTCAGAGAGATCATTAAAAACGGCTGAGCAAAGAATGTTATTATTATGATTTTTGTTAATGCAATCAGTGGAGGATAAGAGGGCAGAGATGGTGCTGTGAAATGGCCTAAACCATGTTGACAGTTGGCTAATAGGTTGTTTTGGGTAAGGTAGTTTAGCAGTTGTTTATGTACACATTTTTTCATATTTTTTGCCAAGGGTGATAGTATATCTATGGGCCTGTAGTTTGATAACTCATTGGAGTTACCACCTTTATGTAGGGGGATAATATGTGAAATTTTCCAGATAGATGGGATGGTTCCTTCAGTTATAGTTCTATTAATCAGGATGGATATGGGATAGGCTATGGCTTTTGCAGCTTTTTGCAAATATTCTGCTGGTAGTAGATCAGCTGAGGGGGTGGTTGGTTTATGTTTCTGAATAAGGGTACAGACAAGGGATATAGGAGCAGGTTGAAAGTGAAATGAGGAGAGTGAGCTGGATATAGAAGTAGTCAGGCTTGAGCTGTCAGGAGATAGTTGGTTGGCAAGAGATTGGATGGTCTCTGTAAAGAAAGTGTTAACGGTATTGGCAATTTATTTGGGATTATCAAGGTTTGTGCCTAATGGGGTTGGTGTGACAGAACAACCAGGGTGTAAAAGTTTATTGATGCCTACCCAAAAGTTTTGAGGTTTGTTTTGATGGGTTTGTTGGAGCTGATAGTAAAAGTTTAGTTTATTTAACAGAATGCCTTTTTTGTATCATTTCTTAACTGTCTAAATTTTATATGATCTGCAGGGCTTTTTGTAGTACGCCATTTGGCTCAGACTTTATTTCTAAGTAGGATTTTTTGTTTGGTTACTTTTGAGATTCATGGGGCAGGTTTAATCTTAGTTCTAATAGTATGTGTCGGTGCATGGCAGTCTAAAATGGCTAAGAATTTAGTGTTAAAGTATTTTACTGCTTTCTCCAGTGGAAGATGTTTTAGGGCTGACCAATCACATGCCCTCAGTTCACTTTGGAAGATGTCAGGGTTGACATTTTTGTTGCTCCTTATTGTCTTATAGTTGGTTAGGTTAGGAATGTCAGTCTTATGCCTAATTGTAAAGGTGAGAGAGTGGTCACTTACATCGTCAGAGAGGGTCCCTACCTTGTATAATTGATGATGACTGTTAATGAGAATCCAGTCTAAGGTACTATCTTTGTTATTGGGTTTGTTGGTCCTTGTGGGGGAGGTAATGGTTTGAGTAAAACCATATAGGTTAATATGGGTAGTAGGTTCTTCAGTGGTACAGTTCTTCCAGTTAATATTAAAGTCGCCGAGAACTATGGTTTCTTGTGGATAGTTAGTGGACAGCCAGCTAAGGATGTCTTCAAGGGTGTTAGTATTATTACCTGGGGGAAGATAGACACAGATGATATAGATGGCTTTACACTTATTGAGCTGAATTTTGGAATTAATAAACTCGGCATTGCTATCTAGAGGTGCTTTGGAGTCTACTGAGGTCACTTGTAGTCCAGATTTGTATAGGACAGCTACCCCCCACCCTTCTTAGCTTTACAGTCTAGTCTTAGGATATTGTATCAGGGTGGTATGACTTCATTGTCTTGTGTCGCTTGTTTTAGTCATGTTTCAGTGAGGCATAGGATGTCAAATGAATGAACATCTAAGAGAGCATGTAGGTGGGCAACCTTTTTATTTATGCTCCGAATGTTGAGATGGGCAATCAGGGGTGAGTTAGGGTGTCTGGTGTGGGTTTGTGTGTTTGAGGGAGTTGGGGTATGGAGCTCTGGGAAACTGATGGAATTTGGGCCAGGATTTGGATGTATGTCTCCATCTATTAAGGAGTGGTATTGTATTTTAAATGTAAGTTTTAGGAGTATACATGTTAGGTTCTGGTATTTCTTTGCTTTTGGGTTGTTATATCTAATGTGAGTCAGTCTGTGATATTTTGCTAGTAGGTAGTTAGATGTGCAGGGTATGCTTATATGGCCTTGAGAGACTGGAAGAGTTGGTGTGGAGGCTTGCTTAGTGGGGTAGTGAAATCCTAGGTAGTTGAGATGTTTATAGAAGATAGATAGATAAGGTATAGTTAACAAAGGTAAGAGTGAAAATAAGAGTAGAAGCTTCAGGTGTGATATAGTAGATATGTATGGCATTGTGGAAGTATTTGGAGGTAGGTAATGGCAGTTTACAATTTAAGAATTGGGTGTGTACTAGGTTTTAGCACTTTAAGGATTTGGGGTTTGTGACTGGTTGTAAGGAATGAGGGTGTGGTTAGGTTGTATAAAAGTAGGGGTACTGGGGCTTGGTGGGAATTGGGGGTAGGGTAGGGGAGCGGATTGAGCTCACAGGGTTAACGCAGCGGGTAGAGCAAAGGGTAGGAAGAAGATCAATGAGAACAATCAATGGAGTGCTGACTGCTGATGGTAAGTTTAGGTGGAGCTAAGTAAGGAGATGAGGAACTTAAATAGTAGTGATAGTGGGGAGAGTAGTAGAGTGGTTAACAGGGACTTTGGAAGGATAGGGTGGGACTGCAGTATGAACAAGAAAAAGAAAATTAGATGCTTGTGAGTTATGGTCTAAGACAATAGGAAAAAACGATAAAGGAAGGTAAAACTAGGAAAAAGGGTGCCATCTACCGGGCAAACCCTATATTGCAACAGCAGCTCCTCAAGGGAGATAGCAGGTCTGGGAGTGAAGGAGGGAGAAGTTTGGTGTTAAATAAGGAGGCTACAAGAGGGAAAAGTGTGGGAGTTAAAGAGTAAGAAGGGCTAAGGCTGCTGGCTGTCCTGGCAAGGAGGGGTGCTTTAAACACCTGGTATTATTTTATGCAAAATTAACTGTTACAGACAGTAGTAGCAGAGCACATACTTTCTTGCTTCCTTGAGGGACTGAGGTTCAGGGAGAAGTTATGCTCAATTCCTGCGTTTAGGGATGAGACAGCAGGAATTATTTTAAATTAAGGTATGTGGTCGTCAAGCAGAGCACATTCGCATACCTTGGTGCAGGAAAATCAGGATGGAGAGCTGGGTACTTATAGTGAGAGAGAAAAAAATGTAGAAGAAAACAGTATATTAACAAGTAGGCTACTGCAAATGGTACTAAGAAGGTTAAAAATGTATATGAATGCAGTCATTAATCATAGTAACCTGTCCTGTCCTGTGATGTATTGCCACCCACTGTATGTGAATCTGTAGGCCACCACCTCTGTAATGTCCCTCACACAGGCAAGGAAATAGGGCAAGGCCCACATTAAGAAATGTCCCATATGTCGGAACTAGCAGCAGTGTCCAGACCCACAGCACAATACAATGCGGGCACCTACACAGTGGTATGGCAGTAGCAATACCTGACATCTGCACATCTGTACAGAAGACAGACAGAAAGTAGATAGCCAACAGGTTATGCATTAGGATGAATGTTTTGAAAGATAGACATCTGAAGCTGAAAGGTATGCCATTATTACTTGACAGCAGGCCTCAATGACATGTCCAAAGAACATAGTAGTCTATAGTTAATATCAACATATCATATCAATATCCAATAGGAGATATATATAAACATACAGCTCAAATACCTAGAACAAGATACTCAGTACTCAGAGTCCAGCTTTGCATGCAGGGGTGTATGGTTCGAGTACTACAATCATCAATCTAATCTTACTTGAAAAAGTACTGTTAAAAGTACTAACATAATGATACCATATGTGTTAAACTATTTCTGTCAACCAATTCACTGTAGCTGATGTAACATGCAAGTGTGGCTGCATGTAACCTGGGATACTACTCATGTATGAAACAAATCTAAAGAGAAAAGATTGTGGTACTACCCATGTATATCCTGGTGTCCCATACAGTATACTCACACCCCTTGCTACTGTAATGACAGCACATAGAAGCATATTATGTACAGAGAATTAAGTACACTTATTAAAGATGTCATTACCCTGCTATTTTATCAGACTGGAATGTGAACACTGGTTACCAGGGCTAAGCTATGCTTAGCAGGTTTCAGCATTGCTTAAATGTAAATGCTAAGCAGATTTGCGCACTGGTAAGCGAAGCCTACTTGGTGTAAGTGCCTATTCATTTAACTGTATGTTAACACCGCTTACCATCACGCAAACCTGCACAAACACACTTAAAACTGCTCAAAACTACCTTAATCACTCTGTATCCAACAGTCCTTGTACTGCCTAGCAACAAAAAAACAACCCCTGAACCCAGGACTCTGCACACCATAGCCTATGCAATTTACCAGTAAGCCACCTCAGCTGTATTTTTGAGAATGTATTCTCAAACATACTCTTCTTTACAGCCAGTTTACAATAGGGAAGAGACAAGTGTGCAATTAGGAAGGATTGGTATATATATATATATATATATATATATATATATATATATATATATACATATATGGATCAAGGACTGCTGAACAAAATCCAAATCCACTATCACTGAACACACTTTAGCGAAAGCGCTTTCACCAAAAAAACACTTTTGCTAAAATGTGTTAAACAAAAAAAAAGATTAAATTAACGTCTGTGCCCCCCCACCCCCTACTTTAATATCCTCACTCTGAGATCGCACTACAGTGGGGAAAAGGGAATTTTCACTTATCCGCACTGTAGTATGACCTCCGCGACAGGCATACTTACGCCAAAGTGCTTCTTCAGTGAAAAGTACTTTCACGCAAGTATGCCTGGCCATTAGCAATTCTGTGAAAATTTCATTTGGTGATCAGTACGGATCCCATATATATACATATATATATATATATATATATATATATATATATATATATATATATATATATATATATATATATATATATATATATATATATATGTGTATGTATATATATATATATATATCTATAGAAATATACATAGAGAGAGAGTGAAATATGTAAGGAGATCCATATATGCGTACAACAATATAAAGATATATTACCAATAAATTCTGAGGTGTGTGTATATATATATATATATATATATATATATATATATATATATATATATATATATATTACATACTTATATATATACACATATGTGTGTGTGTGTGTGTGTGTGTGTGTGTATATATATATATATATATATATATATATATATATATATATATATATATATATATATATATATATATATATATACACACACACACACACATGCATACATGTCCCAAAATGCCCATACAAACATATGTTGCTTATAGACTACCCACAACAGGGGCAGCATGCACAGTTGCATACAAAAGCAGCCATGGCACTCACATCTGCCCCCCCACAGTCCAAATAAATGAGTGAACAGTACACTGCTACAAAATCATGATAGGCCATACACAATGGGCAGACATACAACAATCTCTTAGCAAAACAAATAAAATGTCTGTGCATAGCAAAGAAAAATACAACCAGCCAGTAATTCGCACATGCTTATTATACTCTGATGTCTTGGCCAAAGCCTTCAAGGAGTAAACATCACCAGATATACATGCCTAAATCTCAAGAAGCAATTAACAGTTCATTACATAATTGAATACACAGCCTCCAATTACACTCATCATTTAACCCCCTATGGGATAAAGTATCACAGTTAATATTAATACATTCACATCTGTACATAACAATTGTCCTTTTATGAATGTTTCATCACACTGAGGAACAGACATTTTCAGAAACAGTACCTTGAGACCCACTACTGTCCCCATGGTGTGATTTATTCAAATGTACAGCTATAGAACTGACACATTTCTTATCAGTAATACATCTGACATGTTCTAGCAGCATAGTTTTAAAACATGTGTTACTGTCCTCCACATAAAATATGTTACAAGACCATCTAAGAGCATTGTCTATACACCTACCTCTTGAATGTACAGACTTCAATATGTTTCCCAGCCATTCCCCTCTGCAGGAATTACAGCACTAAATAATGCTATACCAGTATACCTATCCACCTACTACTGTATGACATCTGGACAAAAGCCAGACATAATTGGTGGACACAAGCCCAAATACATGGCCATACATGAAATATTGCTGTTATACACTGAGAAAGTTGCTGGGATTACAGGGTTTTTCGTAACCTATCTTTTCTGAGGGATATAACATCAGAAAAACAAATGGATGTTACCATCTACATAATGCAATCACCAGAGTATGCTACTGATTTGCAAAGGACAACACCTGTCTGGGGGGCAGCCCATACATAACAGGCTAACCTGTGGCCATTATGTGGATAGCCGTACAGTTGAGAGCTATGCAGAGACAGAACTTTGTTAGACTGAAACCCATGCAGAAGTAGCATGTGCAGATAAACCCTGTTAAACTAGCAGTCTTCCAAACATATAACAACAATGCTCACATTCTGCTCCAAAGTCTTGAACCTTCCCCACCATTTAGTTGGCTTGTCTCCACAAGTCTTGTTGTAAGAGGTAGTAGCTCACACCAGTCCAGGATGTCTTCCTCACAAGTAAGGGAAAGGGCCAACACCCACATGGAGTACTCATTTATAGGAGTGTGTTGCCATGACATTGGCTATTGGAAGAACTACACAGGTGCTTTGCATGCAATTAGCAAGTGGGGAACCCCAATAGGTGCATAGACCATCACCTGATCATGAGCATCACCTACAAAAACCATGCTGCCACCTATTGAAACCAGCTCTATCCCTGTAGTGCAAAGAGAGTGAGAGAGAAATAACAAATGAAACATAAAGTGGAAAAGAGAAGAAAGAAAAAAGATAAGTGGAACATGTAAGCAAGTAATTGAATGTAGTACCTAGTCTGTAATAATGGGAAATATGATTTGGAGGAATATATGTCCCAACAAGACATGCTGTACTAATGTCCTGCTAAACAGCTGCTATGGCCATAGCATCTGGCCCTCTCTGCAGTGGGAGTTATCACAGACATACCTCTCAACTGTATAGATCCTTACAGAATGTCCGCATTTTACCATCATGTATTTTTGTCTGTTCCTCCGGAGATCTGTACTTTTCTGGCAAATAGCTGAGGATTGTAGTCATCAGGTAATGACAAACACTTGAGTTTAAGACTCCACACCCTTAAGAATATTCACTGTAATGTTAAATGTATCATTCTACGAACTTCCTATGTTTGTAACAGGTATATTTAAAGTCTGCCCCTATTTATCCCCCCATCATTTCAGGCATTGTCCAGATTTGATGCTCTGAGAGGTTGTGAGGTGGGATCACAGCTCAGGCGCCTGACTCACCTGGGAAAGGACAGCTCATATATGACAACCACAGGGGTGTCTATCAAACAGTTGTGACTGTGCCACTGCTAGGCCAGTTAATGGGATGTTTTCCATATCCATGTTACCTGTGATTATGAGTATCACACATCTTTGCCTTGTAAAGCTAAGACACCTATAGAGGGCATGTGCATAGTAGAGTACTGTTGCAGACATGTTGAACTGCATGTGATATATTGAATTCATAACATTCAACTGTACAGTGTTCTGTTGGACAATAAGCACATTTGTGACTGATATCTGTAGTCACATACACATATACCTCTGTTATGTCAGCCAAACCATTGGCAATTCTGTGAGCAATGGCATTGTAACATAATAGCCTACTTATGACTGTTGGACATCTTCCAGGTTATCACAGTGATGTCATACCCTACTGTGCAATCAATGTACTAATATATGGTGCAGTTATAGTAATACAGTATCAAGTCTGATGTCCCTTTTGTCACTCATTTATGTGTGCCATTATCCAGATGTACTGCTGTAACAGGTTGAGATGTATGATTGAACAGCAAGACTATAAATACAGTGTGCCAGATTTACATTCAACAGAAATGTATACCACGTATCCCCTGAGCACATGTATGTATGCATATGTTCAGCTGAAAGGAACAAAACTAATCACATGGGTTTCAAGCAGTCAGGTGAACAGCTTGTGCATGTTGCATGTGTGTAATATCAGTGTCAGTGCATACAACAGACATATATGTGTACAGCTACTGGTGGTTGCATTGCCCTGATACTGATGTGGGTACTGGAGTAGGCATGATTATCAGGTATTAATCGGAGAAGTGTCCATCTATGTTATGACCCTCTGTCCATGCCTACCACTTCCAGCTATATCAACACCTATATACAGTGGATATCACAAGTGCACACACCCCTGTTTGAATGCCAGGTTTGTGTACTGTATGACAATCAGACCACAGAAGATCATTTCATAATGTTTCACATCTTGAATGTGACCTCTAATCTGTACAATTCCATTGAAATACAATCAAATGTGTTTCTAGGAAGGTGAGCAGCTAATGCCAAGTGAAGATGTGCCATGATGTTAGAGTCCAGACCTGGATGGATGAATGTTGTAACTATCTCAAGAGGTCCATACACAAGTTTATGGGTGTGCACACTCATTCAACTGGCTTATTGTACTGAGTATTATTTCCATATGTTTTCACAGACCTGATCGTTATGTTTTTAATTGAATTGTACAGGTTATAGGACACACTACAGGTGGGAATTATGAAATGAGTTATTGTGGTGTCATGTTCCAATTGCACAAATACCAGGCAGTGCATCAGGAGCGTGTACCCTTTATATCCACTGTAGCTATATGGGCACAGCAGTACCTGACCTGTATATCCAGCCTCCACCAAGGTAGAGTAATCCCCTTTGGTGGACAGCAGCAATACACAAACCACATAATAGGTTGCTCCATTGGTTGTACAGGAACACATAGGTACAGGCCACAACTTTGAAGCAAGTCCACCTATATCTGAGCAAGCAGGTAAGTTCACAGGTGATGTCCTGTATGGCTGACTATGACTATGAATCGGACATATCCACACCACCAAGGACAATTGCAACCATGTCTCCACATATGTTGTAAGTCTCAAATGAAACAACACAATTCACCCTGTATTGGGGGTAAAGAACACCTCATACACACATGCCATAGATATAGGAAACCTGCATCACATGGGCTAGGTGGGAACATCGCCACCCTGTTCACCCCAGTCAGTGCATAGAGAGATGCACATCAACCACACTCCTGCCCCCAGCAATGGTGAGCATGTACATATTGCCTACTGATGGCAAGAACAGCATATCTCCATGGGGCATAATAACATCAGTGTCTGCCTCCTACATGAACTCAGGCATGTGCTCAGAGCTCCATCACACACCACAGTCAAACACAGACCAACCACCATACACACACCATCCACATGGAAGATGACCACTGTCAACCCTCTACACAAAAATGAATGGAGGATAGAGGATTATGCAATCAAGTGTCCAACATTTGGGGAATAAGATAGCTCAGGGACAGGTTTGTAATGCAAGCTGCTATAGCCATGATAACTTGGAGGGTTCTGGTGTAGTCTGGATTATTTGCAAGTAATACCCATTGTTGATGTGCATTTTGACAACCGTATGAGGTCCTGTGACCTTTTCCTGTTTATGTCTTCCAGGTAACATGCAGAATGCTTCCCTACCAGCTTTCTCTGTTGGGGAAACAGATATCATCATCCAATATGTGATTGGACATTATGCCCTGTCATGTGGACAGAGAGCAGAAGATGTGCAGGAGAGGACTGCCCTGCGGAATAGCATGGTCCACAGGGTAAATGATCCCGGCCTGCACAGCAGAACTTATGTGCATGTGCAGCATCGGACCACCAACTTCAAATGCCATGCCCATCAATGGGCTGCTGCTGTAGCGAGGGACCGGCTAGCCACAGGTGGGGACCCAGCCATTCAGCCCCCACTGACACCTACTGAGGAGCTCCTCACCACACTTGAGCCACACTCCGAATGCACAAGCCATGACACTAAGGGAAGCATTGTGGAGGTGGGTTACACACACACACACACACACACACACACACACACACACACACACACACACACACACACACACTGGATGAGGGGCATGCAGATACGGGCCCAGTGGGGATTAGTACACTAATGTATCAGACATACATGTATCTGTATTGCAACTACATGCATGTGTCAGGTCCGATTGCAGTTGTGGATGGGGTTTTCTAATGCACAGAGGTGCACATCTATGGTGAGGACATTGTGTATTATTGTGGTTAGTACTGCAGATGTGCAGACATGCTGCATCCATCCTATACCAAGGCCACATGGGCATCTGCTGACAATAACCCCCTCTCACAACTACCTAGGACCCTCTGGTCTGCATATAGGACAGCAGCCTGAAGCTAATGAGTATTACATTGTTCTGTTGTTGCCTGGCAATACCCCAGGCATGTGAAGCTCATGCAATTTACCATGCACACAACCATCAGTAATAGCTATATTGTTTTATGTAATAGCTATATTGCTTGTTGTACATATTCACTTGTGCTGGGGTTAACTGTATTGCATCACAGTGGTCACCACTGGAGCCTATCTGATGTGAATTCAAAATTCCTGTAGCATACATTGCAACTTGTCAGAGCTAAGACATCTGGGCAGAGGCCATCAAATTGTGCTAGACAAACAGCCTAAGGTAAGGTCATGGGTGACATATGCCTAAAGTAGATGCCCTATGCTGACCACCTTAAAAACTCCAGCTATACTCTGTCACATATCGTCTACTCAGAAGCGATCTCTGCTTAACATACAAGGCCATGTCAAACCCAGAGCTGTTGGACATGCTACACTTAAAGAAATCCCAATCCATCAGTGCTATATGCTCCAGGGATCTAAACCTTGTCATCACAATAAACAAAACATGCTGGAGGGATAGGTTCCTGACCCAGAGACTCCCCAGACTCTGGAATAGATTGCCCATACATGTCAAGCAGAGTGCCTCTTTGTCCCTCTTCAAAAGGAACATTGATGATTGGATGGGAGAAAGGAAATTCACCCCGGGGATCACGTCAGTCACCCTGCTAGACAGGGGTCCAGGGAAGTAAACAGTGTGAAAAGAAATAGCCAGGGAATTGTTATGGCTAGGCTTGTATAGGCCCTAGGGCTGATAGCCTAGTACCAACCTATGAACCTATGAACATTACTGGTATACAGTGGATATACATTGTGTACACACCCCTCTTAAGATGCAAGGTGTTCTTGTTACATACTAATTAGAGCCACAATATGACAGTCCACACCTCTTCCAGCCTTTAGTGTGACCCATAATAGGTACATTTCACTTGTAAAACCAAGCATCTATACTCATGTATTGCACCTACAAGGCAGGCCACCTGTGAGTGTGGCAGATGTCCTATCAGTATGATGTTTCAATTAGGTATGATACCTCATGCTGCCATATGTGCCAGTACACTTACTGGCGTTTTTGGCTACAATATCACATACATGGGAATTGTTAAGCACACAGACCATTTGAGACCACATATATGTTTCATACATGTGGATATTCCAGGCACATCTGCCCAGAGGACTGTACATCTGTCACCACACTATATAAAGTAATGGCAGAGGGAGGTGGTCACCATCCATGTATGGTATACACATCAAAATGGTATAAGCCACACATGATGTGATTCTCAAACATACATACACAAATAGTTGCCAGCATTAGAACTCCTGCCTGTCTAGGTATTCCAACTATAGTGCTATGTAGTTATTAGATGCGCCACAGAGCTTATACATTTGCACCTCTTCCAAAATTCTTCTAAGGTGGATGACATACACAGGTCTACTAAATTGGAGTGAAGGGAAGTACACAGGTCAAAAATGGAATGAGCCAGACATTATATGATTTATACACACATACTTGCCAGTATTGGGATTAGAACTCCTGCCTACCTAGGTATTCCTACTATAGTGCTACGCAGTGATGAGATGAACCACAGAGCTTATACATATCCAACTCTACCAAAAGTACTTCTGAGGTTGATGACATCAACAGGTCTACTAAATTGGAGTGAAGAGAAGTGTAAAGGGTAGTACACAGGTCAAAAATGGTATGAGCCAGATAGTACATGATTCACACACACACATACACACACTTGCTACTATTGGGATTAGAACTCCGACCTATCTAGGTATTCCTACTATAGTGCTATACAGTTATGAGACATGCCACAGAGCTTATACATATCCAACACTACGAAAGGTACTTCTCAGATGGATGACTTCAACAGGTCTACTAAATTGGAGTGAAGGGAAGTAAAGTGTAGTACACAGGTCAAAAATGATATGAGCCAGATAGTACATGATTCACATACACACACACACACACACACACACACACACACACACACACACAAACACACACACCGGCTAGTATTGGGATTAGAACTCCTGCCTATCTAGGTATGTTTACTATAATATTACACAGTTACCACATGTGCTGCAGAGCTTATTAAACTTTCACATGGCCAAAGCTGCTGATAACTGCACAGCTGTGGTAAAATATTACAGGTGGCAGACAGTCTGCCTTCTGTTCCATCCGTACATCATGCCAGTTCTTTCTGTCTTGCACTTCAACTAGCATTATGGCTTGGCACTTCACCGGGTTAATGTATCATGAAGTGTGGCACATCTGTGAGCCATCAGCAGTACTTGTTCATCACAGATGTCACCCCAATACTTACTAGTTATGTCCACCCCTTCCTGGCATGTTTGAAGGGTGGTTATATGTGCTTTCACCAATTGACCTGGTGCACAAGTCCATTCTGGGGCACTGTTGTAACTGCTGCATGTACACAGACAACCCTCTCCTCAAAACTCCAAACACTCAGACCTGTGAGGGTTACCCATATATCACCCAGTGTGGACATATGCAATCTCCAGCAAAGACTGGACTAGCAGGTCAAGAGGATAAGATCAACACCTGTACCACACCATGTGGAACGCATAGCTCACCATGACACCCACTTTGACAGACATGACATACAGAGAAAAGCCACACACCCACCTTCCCAGAGGGCACTCAGTGGACATCTACCCAAGCAGCACAGACCAGCAAGGCAGACACCCACTCAGACAACGTGACATGGCATATGCCAAGGGACACATATTTAACCTACACAGTGTGCTGCCAACTTAAGCTCCTAAGGCTAACCACCTTGCACAATACAGTGATCATGGGTAACTCAGTACTGAGACACATACATCCCACTCACTAGGTTGAATATGGAGCAGGTAATAGCCAAATATCAATCACATGCCAGAATCTATCACATGACACAGCTAGTCATGTCACTCCACAACAACTATGAGTATCACTACATATCCATGTGGGTGTGAATGACTTGGGACACACCTCCCTGAACTACATGACAGGAGACATGGTTGAACTCTCTGATTATGTGATTCAGGCAAGTGTGACAGTAGCCCTGGGCAGTGTACCGCTGTTACCCAGAATGATGCAGCAGTACTATCAAAAAATGGTTGACTGCAACATTGGCTTACATGTTATATGTCATTCTCAGTGGATCCAGGACCTCTCTGCTTGGGATGGCATGATTAACAGAACCCAATGACTTGCCATGGATGTCCTACATCTGTCACCACTGGGTTGCCAGGTACTGGCTATGTGTCTTGCCACCCCTATGGTGCCTTATTAGGCAGTGTTCCTAATGTTATTACCACCATAACAGCTACACATGTATGCAATCTGAGGGTCATGCTGCTCAATAGTGGACATCTAACTGTCAGGATGCAGTCACTCATAGCAGTTGGAGTGGAGGACACATGTCTGCTGTAATGGAGAGGTGGTTCACAGCAGCAGACAGCAGACCTGCAGTATCCGGCTATGATGCAATCTACAGCTGTCAGCCCCACAAACATGGACTACACCACACCTCCATGGGTGGTGTTTCTCCATATTCATTATGGATAGGAGCACATCCAGACTAGTATCCCATCATAATGCATTGGAGATACTTCAGGTACAACTGCCTTGGGGTAATAGCACAATCCGGACCATAGCCTGCTATGGGGTCCACATCTATGTCCCTAGACTGTCAATGAACATTCCTCAATACCCTACCATCTCTGATGGTCCAATGCAACACTGACATAGTACGAGTCTTCAACTACCCCTCCATCACCTGGGGAATGTAGCCAATCACCAGTACAGTGGCCCAACACTTTTGGGATTCATCATTTTCATTGCCCTAGATCAGCTCATACTGACCCCTGGTAGGGGATGCAACAACCTTGACCTTTGTTGACCACTTAACTATGGGACCATTGCTCATCCCCAGATGTCAATTCCTGCATGGTGAGTTTCACACAGGTTGTAATCAACATGGAACTCAACATGTCAGCCACATGCGCCACAAAGATAACCACCTTGCAAAAACTCTCCAAAGCTGACTTTGCAGCCATGAAAACAGGGTAGATGTCTTCACTGCACCCATGGCAATGGGATGTAGCTGCATGCCTATGGAATCATACACATAGACACTGTACAAACAGGTACATGAATGGATGGTACTAGCCAGAGCCAACAGAACCCAGATACTGTCCTCCAAACACTGGGAGACAATGTGATGGTCCCCTGCCATTACTAAAGTGTACATCAGATGGAGGAAACTGTTGCAGGGAAAGGTGGTGCCCCATGACTGTTGAACTCCCTTATTAGCCTCAAACACAACTTTGGATCCCTCATGGAGTCCCCAACAGGCATCTATGGCAGCAGAGATGTAGCAGACACTGATGACAGTCACAACAGCTCTGATAGTTACATCAACAACCTCCACAGCATTAAACACAAGTGCTGCAAGTTACTGCACAAAGCTAATACCTATCCTGAGACAGATATTTGCCACAGTCTTGGCAACACATTTAGTGCCAGCTTTACCACTCTCTCCCTCCCACAAGTGAAGTGCTGATTGAATGTGTTCTCACATGCTGTATCCCATTTCCATTCTAGGTGTCTGTCTGTCACCAGGATTTAGCCCTGCAGCAAGGCCACAGGGTATGGCAGTGTGGTGACACATCCACCATGTCATAGGCAGGGTACAGTATGTGCACGGTAATTCCCAGTCTGTAACACAGTGATTGCATATGCCTCACAGATTATAGGTATGAGGGTTGTACATAGGTACATGTCGATGTACAACATCTGTTGTAGAATGGAGAATGGTACATGTTCTGGTTTGGACACACCTCCGATTGCTAATAACCACAGCCACAGGGGATATTCATAAACCAAACACACTGGGATTACTATTCACACACACACACACACACACACACACACACACACACACACACACTTGCCAGTACTGAGGTCCATAGGTTCATTGATTCATAGATATGTAGTAGGTGAATGGGCCTGAAGGCTCTACAAGGCTAGCCCAAGGGAATACTTTGGCATCAGGCTATGTGACAAAAGGCCCTAGTGTGGCTCAGGTGTATGGTCACTGGAGTGGTCTCCAGGGGTGGGTATTGTATTCCCCATCCACTCATCCAGGTTTCTATTGTGGGGGGCCAGTGATGTGCACTGCTCCCCATGTATGTGATCTATATTCCATAACATGGACAGTGTCTGGGTTGTGCATATGTCCCACATACATGTTCTTTGACATGTGGAAGTGTGCTTGAGGTCTCTGAGGCATGTTGTGTGGACAGATTGGAATCTTCTGATGTAGCATTCCTGACCTCATTTGGTGACACCTGGCTATGTAACTCAGGTAGTGATTGCACCTATATTGACAGTATGATATGGGTATTCATTGGAGTTATTGGCATCTGTCCATACAGGGAATGTGTATAAGGCATGGTATTCCCTTTGAGAGGTGTGTTTGCAGACTCTATAGTTGTTGCAGGCATCCAGTGGGGAACATGGCAAAAGGGCCACTGTACACATTGACTGGGCTACTGAGGGCATGGAACAGGGTGCCATGTCCTTTTACTTGCTGGATAACATGCACTCAGTCAGGAGATGTAACACACCAAAGTACTTTCTGATGTCAGTGGCACTGTTGTGGTCAACAGGCATGTAGTCCACTGCAATCACAATGTGGGTACTATCTGTGAGGCAAATTGTAAGGGAACTACCGATATAGTGGTTGTTGCCTAACCAAGTGTGTTTATGTATGATAAGTGGGTGGAGAGTGGTCTATGAGTGATAGAAGAGTTGCCTATATTGTTCACTAATCCATATTGTCACATTTAGGGCTGTGGATTGTCTACGCCATCCTCTATGGTGTTTGACAACTGTTGGCCTTGTAATGTGGACATTGTGACATATACTAGATCCTCATCATAATAATTCAGCAAAACCCACCCCCAATGGATCCTGTTATTACACAGTCACACCGACCCCCACACAGGATACTGATCACACACACACACACTTGGCAGTACTGAGTTTCAAACCCCTAATCTATGTATTGCTACTACAGTGTACCGCATTTATCACACACGCCGCAAAGCTTATAGGATGGATGCTGTCCCAAGGTACTTCTAAGGTAAGGAACATCACCAGCCCTTGTAAATACTGGCATTGGGTGATGTGGTGGGTGGGAGATTCCAAAAAATACTTTGATCCAAAACAGAAGTACAGGAGCAAACCAAGGCTGGCAACAAAAATCAGCATAAATCCAGCAGTCACTGAGGCTTATTCAAGCAGCAGAAATAAATGCTAGTTCAAACAATGACTAAATCCGTGCCAAAGACAAATAAAATCCAAGCTGTTTTATTGGTAAGCGCGTTCACCCTGTTAGGGCTTTGTCAAACCATAAGAAAGAAACACTGAATAAAATCAAATCACATTTTATAAGGAAATAGGGCTGACATCACTTCCTGTTCCTGATTGAAACTTTTCAGTATGCAAAAACAATACATATATATAAAAAAAGTATATAAAAAACTATATATATATATATATATATATATATATATATATATATATATATATATATATATATATAAAAAATACACAAAAACATTTGTTAATATTCTAAAATATGTATGTTTATCTCACATTGAGTCTCCTATTCTTAAGAACAGGTTTAAATGGAATTTTATCATTCAGACCTGATCTTCGGTCTGCTCTTAGTCTGATAATCAATTTTAATTCCAGTGTTTCAGTGTAATTGCATATATCCCCTCCCCTAACACTGGGTTCATTGATCTGTATAACTAAGAATACAAATGAATGTGTATTGTCACTGTCTATAATGTGTTTAGAAAGTGCACTGTGTGGAGACAGTGTGCGGATGTGATAAAGGTGTTCACTTATTCTATCTTGTAGGCGTCTGTCTGTCTTGCCTACGTAGAACGCTTGACAAGCAGTGCACTTAGATAAATAAATGACATGTGATGTATTGCAATTAGCACTGAGGTGAAACCTGAAACAATAGGAAGTAACTGGGTGAATGAAGTGGGAACTGGTATCTACAAATTTGCAAAAATTACAACAATTATATGGAACAGTACCCACAATATTGTTCAAACACTCATTAGGCTATGTAGATAGGCGAGGGTAACAAAGTAATCTGTGTAGGTTAGACTTGTTCCTATATCTAAGATAATGCTCCTCACCAACAATGTCTTTGAGTTGTGAATCAAGTAAGAGTAGATTCCAATTCTTGTTCAAAGCCTCTTTTATACTGTTTATATCTTGTGTATAACTTTATTTATTTATTTATTTATTTATTTTTATTTATTTAATATTTGTTGAGCGGGGAAGTCCGACTAGGTTCCACAGATCCTGTTTTCAGCGGAGGCCCGGGGAGAAATGCTCCAGGAGCATGTCTTTAGAATGTGGGAGGAAACCAGAGTACCCAGAGGAAACCCACGCAAATGCAGGGAGAACATGTAAACTCCACACAGAAGGCACCCCAGCCAAGAATCGAACCAGAGAACCTCTTGTTGTGAGGTGACAGCATTAACCGCTGCACCACTGCATTGCCCATAACTAACTAACATAACTAACATAACATAACTAACAGAAAATCTGACTGGTGGATTCCTAACTTCAGGACATATATCAGGGACATTCTCAACTGGATATGGTTGTGAGAAATATGGTCTGGCAATACCATTCCTCAGCTCCAAAACACCTACAAAGTGGGAGGTGATCTCATCTGGCCTATATGCTCTTTGTAGAAGGCTGTCATTTAAGTTTGACAACTCTTGTAAGAAGCTATCATAATTTGGATTCATCCTGGGTGCTCTTATCGCCTGTCCCCTTATCAAGTTCTTATAAATGTAATTGGGTTGCATGCTTTCCCGATGTAACAGGGAGTTCCTATAACACATTTTTCTAAAGACTCCAGTATTGAGTATCCCATTTGGCAGTCTGTCAACAAAAACATCCAAAAAAGTAATGCAACTAATCGAACTCTCAATAGAAAAGTTCAAAAAAATGGTTAAACTATTAATCTCCTTATGGTAGTCATCCAGGGCTTTGTCTGTACCAGTCCACAGGAGGAAAGATCATCAACAAAACGTGCATAGAAAACAACATGTTTCTTGAAACTATCTAGGACAAACAACTTATTACATTTCCAGTCCAGCATGACAAGATTGGCGTAGCTATTGGCACATGAAGTGCCCATAGCCACGCCATCCTTCTTAATATAGGCTACCTCATTAAAAAGAAAGATGTTATTTTCCAGGACAATTTCCAACAAGGCACCAAATAAATCTTTCCTAGCTGGACTGTAAGCTTCACAACTCTATAAACATCTCATAACACTCTCAACACCTTCAGAGTTAGGTATCATAGTAAAAAGGGACTGTGCATCCAGGGTAACCATTTTATAATACATATCCAATGGTAGATCTACAACCTTTGACTATAAGTCCAGTAAAAAAATGTTTTGTGTCTTTGAGAATATGTGTAGATTCATTCACCAAGGGTCTCAGGTGTTTCTCAAGGTAAATGGATAAGGGCTCCGTTGCCCATCCTCTCCCTCTCATAGGTGGGTCTCGGGGATTTTTATGTACCTTAGGGAGGCCTTGGATGACTGGAATCAAGGGGTCTATCACATGTAAAAAATTAAACAGGTCTTCATCTATAACCTCATTGAGTAATAAATCTTGCAACATATATGATATGTTACGCACCTCATCTATAACCTCATTGAGTAATAAATCTTGCAACATATATGATATGTTAGGCACCATACTCCAGACTTCATTCAAACTAATTATTTCATAAAAATCATAGTCACTTGACATGAGAGTCATTTTTTGTAAATAACCAGCACTATTAAATACCACTATGGGTCCACCTTTATCAGCTGGTCTGATAATAAGGTTTTTATCATCCCTTAGATTATTCAAGACTGTTCTCAATCTGGTGGTTAAATTCCCATACCACTTCTTCTTCCTGTTGTTCTGATCTAGGGTGTGCAAATCATCCTCTACCATTTTCGTAAAGGCATCTAGTAGGGGATGTAATACTGGTACATAAGTACTAGGTTTTTAAAAATCTTATTATACAGTGTGTCCTTAGAGGAAATACCATAGTCCAGTTTAAGCTGGACATTCCTACTAAACAACCTCACATCTACAATAGTGTCTGTGATTTGACTCCTAACTGAAGGTATAAAAGATAGACCCCTGTTAAGAATCTCTATTTTGTCCTCAGATAACACCCTGTCTGAAAGATTCCAAACTAATGTCTCGGGACTTTGTCCAGCTTTGACCAGCTGATAAAGGTGGACCCATAGTTGCAATATATCACATGTCATTTATTTAGCTAAGGGCACTGCTTGTCAAGTGTTCTACTTAGGCAAGACAGACAGATGCCTACGAGATAGAATAAGGGAACACTTTTATCACATCCGCACACTGTCTCCACGCAGTGCACTTTCTAAACACATTAAAGACAGTGACAATACACATGTATTTGTATTCTTAGTTATACAGATCAATAAACCCAGTGTTAGGGAAGGGGATATATGCAATTACACTGAAACACTGGAATTAAAATGGATTATCAGACTAAGAGCAGGCCGGAGACCAGGTCTGAATGATAAAATTCCATTGAAACCTGTTCTTAAGAATAGGAGACTCACTGTGAGATAAACATACATATTTTAGAATGTTAACAAATGTTTTATATTTGCCTTTATACACAGATGTGTATTTTTTATATATATATTGTTTATATATATATATATATTTTTTTTTTATGTACATTTTTTATATATATATATTGTTTTTAGGGTGGCCACGGTGGTGCAGCGGTTAGCGTAGCCACCTCACAGCAAGAGGTTCGCTGGTTCGATTCTCGGGCGGGGTGCCTTCTGTGTGGAGTCTGCATGTCCTCCCTGTGGTCATGTGGGTTTCCTCCAGGTGCTCCGGTTTCCTCCCACATCCCAAAGACATGCTGTAGGTGGAATGAACACTCCAAATTGACCCTAGGTGTGTGTGTACATGCATGGGCCTTCTGTGGAAGGTTGGGCACCAGGCTGGCACCTCAGCACCATAAAGCTCCACTACCAATCATGAGCGGACAGGTGATCCGCTGTGGCGACCCCTAACTGGGAAAAAGCCGAAAGAAGAAGAAGATATATATGTATTGTTTTTGCATACTGAAACGTTTCAATCAGGAACAGGAAGTGATGTCAGCCCTATTTCCTAATAAAATGTGATTTGATTTTATTCAGTGTTTGTTTCTTATGGTTTGACAAAGCCCTTACAGGGTGAAAGCACTTACCAATAAAACAGCTTGGATTTTACTTGTCTTTGGCACAGATTTAGTCATTGTTTGAACTAGCATTTATTTCTGCTGCTTGAATAAGTCTCAGTGACTACTGGATTTATGCTGATTTTTGTTGCCAGCCTTGGTTTGCTCCTGTACTTCTCATTTATTATTTATTTTATTAGTAACAGGAGCATTTGGACCGTGATAACACTTACTCTTACACCAAAAAAATACTTTACTCTACACACACATTTACATTTGCCAGTAATGAGGCTCAAACTTTTATCTAATTATCTTTTCAGACCATTATGTTATGCATTTACCACATGCACCACTGACCTTACGTAGTTTAGGGTTGCCAACATTTACTTCTAAGGTGGATGATATCTGCAGGACTGCTAAAGTCAGGCACTAAGATGTGTACTGGGTGTAAATAGGGCCAAAATCTTTGAGGTACAGACATACATATGCAGACACACAAACACTTGCCAGAGATGAGATTCAAACCCATACTATTATTTTACTACAGTGTACAGCATTTATCGCACACGCCATGGAGTTTATAGGATGGATGATGTCCCAAGGTACTTCTAAGGTGAGGAACATCACCAGCCCTTGTAAATACTGGCATTGGGGTGATGTCATTGGTGAGAGATTCCAAAAAATATTTTACCATACACAGATTTACATTTACCAGGGATGAAATTCAAACCCATACCTCTGTAGCTATTGCTACTACATTGCTCAGCATTTATCTCATGTGCCATGGAGCTTACATATTTGAGAGCTGTGCAAAGGTATCTTTGAAAGTGAGTGACATCAGCAGCAGTGCCAAAGGAGGGGTAAGGGAAGTGTTGTAAGTGTGAATGACTACAAAAGCAGGTCTCTACAAGGATATACACACTCTCTCACACAAACACAGTTGCCAGGATCAGAATTGGAACACATACCTAACTAGTTTGCTACACTATAGTATTACATCGTTATCGCATCTTATATGTTGGAGACCTGTCCAAAGGTATCTTTGCAGGTGAGTCAGATCAGCAGCAGTGCTAAAGCAGGGGTAAGGGAAATGTAAGTGTGAATGACCACAAAATCAGGTCTCTACAAAGATACACAAACTCTTTCACACAAACACTCACATTTACACACTTGGCAGAATGAGGATTGGAACTCCTACCTAACTAGTTTGCTACACTATAGAATGACACAGTTATCACAAATGCCACAGAGGTTATATACTGGGGAGCTGTCCAAATGTATCTTTGAAGGTGAGTGACAAGCAAAAGTGCTGAAGGAGGAGTACAGGAGATTTAGTGAGTGTGAATGGCCTCAACCACATTCATCTAGAAACACACACACACACACACACACACACACACACACACACACACACACACACACACACTTACACAGCTTTACATTTGACAGGACTGAGATTACAACTGCTACATGGATACCTATTTGTACTGCAGTGTTACACAGTTATCACAAACACCACTGACACTATGGGCTGAGGGCTAACCAAACGTATTTCTACTGTGAATGACATCAGCACGTCATGTGATATAGGCCAATGGGATGTGTAGTGGATGGGACAGGCCTCATAATGGGATTTTCTCTGTCATCGTCTGTCTTTCTCTTCTCCACATCTGTGTGTGTGTATACTTGACATATTATATTATGTTGGCCTTCAATATGTGTGTGCCTTCCTATCCTATGTGTGTAAGAGACACAGGCTTTATTTCTCCAAGTGTAGGAGCATGCCCAGTATGACCTTCTATAGTGAGTGTGTGCATCCATTCCAGGGAGGGTTGGACTCCATTTCAGGGTTTTGTGTGCTACAGCTACACCTAGCAAACTGCTTCTGCAGGATATCTGTAGATAGGTTGCCAATATGGAGACACAATGGGCTTATCATACAGGGGATACTGTAACTATTTGCTGTATGTGCTGCTTGTGTGACATATTTGGTTGTAGCATAGATATTCTGAAATATGTACTGTTTTACACTGTGATGTGTCATGTCATCAAATACTGGCAGTTATCATTCTTTGCTCACAGTTATTTACCGGGAAATAGAAGATGAATGAAGCTGAGACCAATATTCTGAGGCGTATAAACTACACATTCTGGCACACACCTGCTATTGTGGAGGGGTAGCTACAGACAACAGACTGCTGGTTCGGTGTAAATGGTGCAGCACCTTGTTAGTATGCTGGCTGGGGTTCCCCTCCTTGTGCTTTTCCTCAACTTCTGGAATGGCCATATCCTGCTGGGGCCACACCTCTCAGCTGTATAGAAACACCCAGGTTATCCAGAGGCAAGACTCATATATCTAGTCAGTTTACCTTCACATTGTGGTTTACAAGCAGTTTTGTGGCTATTCATTCATGGGCTTGCAGTCAGGAGTAGTATGGGCAGACATTGGAGTTTCAGACTTCACACACTCCATAACATCCATGCTTTTACACCCCCCCCCCCTGTTAGTCTCTCCTCCACCTAACATTATGTAAGCAATATCGCAGAGGTATCCTTATAGTTGGGCCTTTATCTTAGTAGTATTTATGGCCTGATCCACAGTCCTTGCGGTAGGACATGGGGAGGCACGCTACTGGCATTTGTCATCATGGCCTTGCATTTGTTTTCTGTTTAATGTTATGTTGTTAGTTGGGACCCCCTGACATTCCATACATTTGCACTATGGGTGAGGCATGGGCCTTTGCCAGAGTACTGTAGGCCATTTGAGAGTGCTGCAGACCATCTGTTACTGCATTTCTACATGGAATTGTGGGGGGGGGGGGGTGCACACCTGCAGACTTTATCATTTGATATGACTGTACTGGTATTTTGGTTACTTTGTTGACTTCCATTTCATACTGTATTGTGACCTATCATGCAGACAAAAGGCATATCAGTAGAGTGCACGTGTTAGATCTTAATGGCATAAATTTCAGCTTCAGACTTCTTACCCTTCAGAACTGGAATGTAAACTGCCAGACTTGTTGTAGTATGTCTGTGTTAGTCTGGTGGGGGGCGGTGTTCACCAATACCATCATTTGGGGGCCTTAGCCCAGCCTTTCTTCATGGTCATCTATACCTATCCTGCTGGGAGAGGCTGGTGGTGGATATGTGACCCTCATTGACATCCATGTGTGTGACCTATTGATACCCACAGTTCTTTGGGCCATCACGGGTACTGCAGTGGGGGTTGTCACCTTATGTAGTGCTGCCTAGTATGTTGACACCAGCATTTGTTATGCATTTCCTGCTGTCCCATATAGCTGTCTGCTGCTATCCCATTCAGCCACCCATATCATACATACAAGTATGAGAACATACTACTCCATTCAGTAATTGATAGGAAGAGTGACTTTCCTTATATCTGGGCCAGTACTGAGGACAGTGCTGGATGGGTGACTATGTTGGATGCACATAGTACACTCCCTATACATGGTAAAGCTCAGGTAGTGTCATATTTGGCATCCCTTTTATTGTATGTGCGAGTTGGAGAGAGGTATCAGTCCCTGGGTCACTACAGTGTCAGTGTGTGTGCTGTGCATTGCCTCAATGCCAAGGCCAGGGCATACTGTGCATGCCTCCTTCTGCCTACAGGGGCAGGCTCAAGATGATCCTCCTCTGAGTCCCTCTGTGCCTGGGCTGTCCTTGGCAAAGGTGGGGGGGTGGCACTGTCCTGTGCTGTTCCTGCTGCAGCTGTTTCTGCAGGATCATATTGTATAGCATGGCACATACTATGAACATTTGTGTACATGTAGCTGGAGAGTACTGCAAGGCTCCACCAGATATGTCAAGGCAGCAGAACCGTGACTTGAGCATCCCAAACACAAGCTCTACAACGAACCTGGTTTGTGCATGTGCCTCATTATGGTGCTCTTGTTTGGGTGTGTGTGCATTTCTGATGGGTGTCATCAGCCATGGCTCCAGTGCATAGCCAGCATTCCCCACTAGATGGCCATATGGGATTCCCCCCCTGGCAAACACCTGATACAGCTGTGAGCAATGCCAGATGTGGGAGTTGTGATAGCTTCCAGGGCTGCCAGCACACACATTCATGATAATGCCCTGGGCATCGCATATGACCTGGCAGTTGATGGAGGGGAAGCCCTTGCGGTTTATGTAGACCCTGCCCTGCTCACTGGGTTGTGCTTTGATGTGGATGTGCATGCAGTCTATAGCACCAACTACCTCAGGGTATTCTGCTATACAGTGGAAGAGATGCATACGTGTGGTCAGTGCCTCATGGGCGGTGGGGAAATATATGTGCTCATTGGCATGTTGTGTAAGGCATGGCTGGCACAGCTCAACGATTTGCTGTAGAATGTCCCTGTCCACCCTATAGTGCTCCACTGTCTCCAGCTCATGTAGGACCTGGTAGGTTACCATGGGTCTGTACACTCTTCTCCTCCTCCTCCTCCTCCTCACTGTGGGTCGGTTGTCAGCATTCTCCTCCTCACCACCCTCAGTCTCTAGTACATATTGATGGAGTAAAGCAGCAGCAGCCTCTAACATATTTAGTAAAAAAAGACAAGAAGAAAAAACTGTTGCAAAGCACAAAAATGCCAGTCAGGAACAGGAGGATGAACCACTCCACAGTAAATAAATGCACCTATTCAGGCCAAATTCAATAAAACCAATACTGGAGTTTATTGAAGAGAATAAAACAAATGATAAGTGCTTTTGTCCTGACCACTTCATAACTTCATCAGATAATAAATTTAATCACATAATCTATTTATATAGTACAAAAAAATGGGTAAAAAAGTCATTAACAATTAATAAATTATTTAAACTGACACATCCCCTTAAAGGAAAAGACATGTAAAAGACTATAATATATGTAACATATAAAATCTGTATAAGATGGAATAAGTAGATGGTAAAAAAACTCATACTGTAGTATAAAAACATAGATAAAATGGTGTTTAAAAATACATAAATAATGAATAAATAATTATTTAAAATAGTGTTATCTTTCTAGGGCTTTTAATTTTAAAAGAGAGCTGATAGAAATGTGTTCATTTAAGCCTGGCCAACTAGATGCATTAAGATGCAGTAGCCAGTAAATCTCCCTCTTTTCTAGTAAAAGAGACCAGGCTCCACCATGAGGTTCTGTTTTAATAAAAGAGACCAGGCTCCACCTCGAGGTTCTGTTTTAATAAAAGAGACCAGGCTCCACCTCGAGGCTCTGTTTTAATAAAAGAGACCAGGCTCCACCTCGAGGTTCTGTTTTAATAAAAGAGACAAGGCTCCACCTCGAGGTTCTGTTTTAATAAAAGAGACCAGGCTCCACCACAAGGTTCTGTTTTAATAAAAGAGACCAGGCTCCACCTCGAGGTTCTGTTTTAATAAAAGAGACCAGGCTCCACCTTGAGGTTCTGTTTTAATAAAAGAGACCAGGCTCCACCTCGAGGTTCTGTTTTAATAAAAGAGACCAGGCTCCACCTCGAGGTTCTGTTTTAATAAAAGAGACCAGGCTCCACTTCGAGGTTCTGTTTTAATAAAAGAGACCAGGCTCCACCATGAGGTTCTGTTTTAATAAAAGAGACCAGGCTTCACCTCAAGGTTCTGTTTTAATAAAAGAGACCAGGCTCCACCTCGAGGTTCTGTTTTAATAAAAAAGACCAGGCTCCACCATGAGGTTCTGTTTTAATAAAAGAGACCAGGCTCCACCTCGAGGTTTTGTTTTAATAAAAGAGACCAGGCTCCACCTCGAGGTTCTGTTTTAATAAAAGAGAACAGGCTCCACCATGAGGTTCTGTTTTAATAAAAGAGACCAGGCTCCACCTCGAGGTTCTGTTTTAATAAAAGAGACCAGGCTCCACCTCGAGGTTCTGTTTTAATAAAAGAGACCAGCCTCCACCTCGAGGTTCTGTTTTAATAAAAGAGACCAGCCTCCACCTCCAGGTTCTGTTTTAATAAAAGAGACCAGGCTCCACCTCCAGGTTCTGTTTTAATAAAAGAGACCAGGCTCCACCTCGAGGTTCTGTTTTAATAAAAGAGACCAGGCTCCACCTCGAGGTTCTGTTTTAATAAAAGAGACCAGGCTCCGCCTCGAGGTTCTGTTTTAATAAAAGAGACCAGGCTCCACCTCGAGGTTCTGTTTTAATAAAAGAGACCAGGCTCCACCTCGAGGTTCTGTTTTAATAAAAGAGACCAGGCTCCACCTCGAGGTTCTGTTTTAATAAAAGAGACCAGGCTCCACCTCGAGGTTCTGTTTTAATAAAAGAGACCAGGCTCCACCTCGAGGTTCTGTTTTAATAAAAGAGACCAGGCTCCACCTCGAGGTTCTGTTTTAATAAAAGAGACCAGGCTCCACCTCGAGGTTCTGTAAAGAGACCAGGCTCCACCTCGAGGTTCTGTTTTAATAAAAGAGAACAGGCTCCACCTCAAGGTTCTGTTTTAATAAAAGAGACCAGGCTCCACCTCGAGGTTCTGTTTTAATAAAAGAGACCAGGCTCCACCTCCAGGTTCTGTTTTAATAAAAGAGACCAAGCTCCACCTCGAGGTTCTGTTTTAATAAAAGAGACCAGGCTCCACCTCGAGGTTCTGTTTTAATAAAAGAGACCAGGCTCCACCTCGAGGTTCTGTTTTAATAAAGAGACCAGGCTCCACCTCGAGGTTCTGTTTTAATAAAAGAGACCAAGCTCCACCTCGAGGTTCTGTTTTAATAAAAGAGACCAGGCTCCACCTCCAGGTTCTGTTTTAATAAAAGAGACCAAGCACCACCTCGAGGTTCTGTTTTAATAAAAGAGACCAGGCTCCACCTCGAGGTTCTGTTTTAATAAAAGAGACCAAGCTCCACCTCGAGGTTCTGTTTTAATAAAAGAGACCAGGCTCCACCTCCAGGTTCTGTTTTAATAAAAGAGACCAGGCTCCACCTCCAGGTTCTGTTTTAATAAAAGAGACCAGGCTCCACCTCGAGGTTCTGTTTTAATAAAAGAGACCAGGCTCCACCTCGAGGCTCTGTTTTAATAAAAGAGACCAGGCTCCACCTCGAGGTTCTGTAAAGAGACCAGGCTCCACCTCGAGGTTCTGTTTTAATAAAAGAGACCAGGCTCCACCTCGAGGTTCTGTTTTAATATTATCAATAACAGTAAAATGAAAAGAATAACCAGTATTTTCCATTATGTGCTTGCTAAGTGCATTTGTATCTTTTTTGTTTATTTTATGTCATACAAATGCTCATAACTGCGTTTTTTTAATTTACGGTCCTTTTTCCAATATAGCAACAGCTACAACAATTACATAGAAAACAATAAATAATCCTTTTGGATCCACAATTGTATTTTCGATGAAGTTTTACTTCAATGTTGTTTATCAGAAAAGTGCTACCTTCCTTAATGTGTTTACAGTAGTTGCACATGGCACACTTTCTTATGTGCCCAACATTGTTCATTCCCTTTGGTTTCATCTCAAAAATGTTCTTTAAGTTTTTGCCCTTCTTAAATACTATGGCAGGATGTGAATCAATAAATGGTCTAATGGCTTTTTCATGATTTAGTATGGACCAATTATTTTCTAAGATTTTTCTTAATGTTTAACTGTCATTAGTGTATACGGTAATGAAAGACGTCTTATAATCCCTTTTTACTTCTTGGTTCTCCACATTTAAGGATTGAGTGGAACTGCTGATACTGGTGATGCTGGTGTCAATATCTGATAGTAAAGGACTGAAGTGACCTCACTACCTTTTATTTACTACTTCCAAAATAATGTCAGTAATACATTTCTGCAGATGGCCTCTCCTTGAAAACATGGATTTCAGGTTATCACATTCACTGAGAAAATCATCCATAACTGAAACCATTCGGGCTGCCCTAACAAATTTCCCCTTTACAATGGCTTTTTTCTGTTTCAGTGGATGTGTACTTGAGTAATGGAGTAGGGAGTTGGAGTAGGTTTCCTTTCAATATATTTTCTAAACAAACTTATTTTTGTATAATCTTTAGTGAGAAGGACGTCTAAAAAGGCCAACTGATCCATACTATAATTGTGTGTGAATTTCAAAAATGTAGTAGTAGAATCCATATAAGAAATTAAATCATTGATGTGTCAGACTTGCTGACAAAAGCACTTAATCGGTTTGGATTCAATAAACCTGTGTTTGGAATACCTGCTTCGTGGTCTATTTGGATTCCCTTCTTCAACCTTTGTGTTTCCTGGTTTGTGTTTTGTGCTTTTGTATTAAGCAATTTAATGTTAATGACTTTTTTACCCAGTTTTTTTGTACTATATAAATAGATTGTGTGATTATATATATATATATATATATATATATATATATATATATATATATATATATATTGTATCTTTCGGCTTTTCCCGGTTAGGGGTCGCCACAGCGGAACTCCGGTCCGCTAATGATTGGCAGTAGATTTTTACGTACCGAGTTGCCAGCTCTGACGCACAACCCTTCAACGAAGGTACGCCTATTCACGCATGTCTTCACACAGAAGATGCTTTAGCTGAGAATTGAACAGGACAACGTCTTTCTGTGAGGTGACAATATATATATATATATATATATATATATATATATATATATATATATATATGTATATATATATGTATATATAAATTCAATAAACTCCAGTATTGGTTTTATTGAATTTGGCCTGAATAGGTGCATTTATTTACTGTGGAGTGGTTCATCATTTTGTTCCTGCTCTAACATATTTAGTTATTTTTGCCAGTTAAAAATACCCCATCTGTGTACACCGGTGGTGTAGAGTTTGTGGGAAAAAAAGTCTGTAGGGTGTTTGCATAGTTTGTATTAGTGTCCTGGGCTGCTGCATGTATAATTCACTGATTCTGATACATTCCACCTGCCAGCTATGCTAGTTCTCCTTGATTGCCTTCCTACTGCTGTTTTCCCTTCCCACTGCCTCCCTATTTAAGCCCCAAGGCACGCCGCACATACCCGGTGCTCAAATGTAAACAGTTCTCCTATTTCCTGTGTGTTTTTTTTTTTTTAGGCCTGCTGCACACCACGCACATCTGTTTAACTAATGTAAGCACTTTTAAGCAGAAATGGCCCTCCCTGGAAGTGAACACGCTCTGCATTTCATGGTATAAGACAATACAGCCTCAGACACACCGCCTTCCTAAGTTGTGCTTAGCTAAGGGCAAACACAGGCCACAGAGCTCCAGTGAGCTTACAGCAAGTATGACACACCTCCTTATGAAGTCATTTAGCTCTTATACTTGCACTGTTGTATTGCTGCACCTACACTGTTAGGTACAAGCTGACACTTTGAGGAAATCTGTGATTCAGTATAATTTCCTTTATTTACAAGTTATAGGTCATATTAAAGGTGGGAAAAGTTTTGAAATGATTTATTGTGGTCTCTTTTTTTATATCACAAAACCTGGCATTTTAGCAGGGGTGTGTACTCTTTTTATATCCACTGTATGTGTGTGTGTATATATATATATATATATATATGGTTCTACCTGACTTCGTCGACAGCGCAGAAGACCGACATCGGAATCCGGAGCTCCAGAAGATCGAAAGTGAAGAAGACCGACGCGAATCCCGAGTGGCAGAACATCGACAATGTAGAAGACCGACACGACGGATGACAACACCAACGCCGAGGATGCCGACATGGGGAAAGGCTGTGTGAGTATGCGGTAGTGACGGACGTTAGGGTGCGAGGCAGGTAAGTGTGGAGATTGACGGTCTGTGGGGATAGGGGTGGGTTAAGTGAGTTAGGGTTAGGGAGCGATAGGGGTGGGTTAAGTGAGTTAGGGTTAGGGAGCGATAGGGGTGGGTTAAGTGAGTTAGGGTTAGGGAGCGATAGGGGTGGGTTAAGTGAGTTAGGGTTAGGGAGCGATAGGGGCGGGTTAAGTGAGTTAGGGTTAGGGAGCGGGTAGGTAAGTGTGCGATAGTGACGGACCTTAGGGTTAGGGTAAGGTTTAGTGTGGGCTTGTAAGGATTTTGGTGTGCTTGTGTTGTGTGTGTGGTTTGTGGAATGGGGATGTGTTTTGTTTTCAATTGTTATTGTGGTGTGTGCAGTGTATGGGGTTTCGTGTTTGTGTACCGTCGGTTATTTCGTTGTCGGTTATGTGTGGTTTCGTGTTTATGGACTGTCGAATATGTGGTGTCGGTGATGTGGTTGTCGGTGTTGTGTGGTTTCGATTATGTCAGGTAGAACCATATATATATATATATATATATATACATATATATATATATATATATATATATATATATATATATATATATATATATATATATATATATATATATATATATATATATATATATATATATATATAGATATATATATATGCAATTCCATGGTGAGGGGAATTGAAGTATTTACCTTTGAATGACAGAGGAGTAAAAATATAGTAGCTGTGTGCCAGTTATAGCACTGTGGACATAAAAAGAGAAACAGCAGTACAACAGTAAGGGTTTAGAGATGGGGAGACAGAGAGAAAAGAAAAGTTGAGAAGATGATGTAAACAAATGATAGGTCTTGGTTGTAAAAGATCCCTGAGATGGAGACAGAGGAAAACAGGGAAATAATATGGGTCAGAGGTGGTGGAAGAAAGAGAAATGTGATAAACATAAGGTGGATTCTTGATTAGGAGTAATTGCATATGGGTAGCAGTGAGAAAGAATGGTACATTGTTAGCAGTACAGTATGGAGAGAGTGTTAATGAAATCCTGAAGTATACATAGGGGAAGTTAGTTGGAGTGTGTGATGGAGATAGTTTTGACATTTCTATATCACCCTGGAAGTGAGAATGGACATATCTAAATTTTTTGTAGGTATAGTTTTATCTCAATTTTGAAACTAAGGTAGCTTTCAGTTTGTTTTAGCAAGTGTGGGATAGAATTCCAAATTTTTGAGATGCCTTTGCAATATAGGGTATCCCCAGCTGTGTTCTTTAATTTGCTTATAGCTGGAAGCAATTTATTCTTAGAAAGCAGATAGCAATCTAGTGACTATAGTTGTAGGGGATTGGGTAAATTTGGACATTTACTGGTACGATGGATTAGCTAGTGGATACCTGCTAGTTAGGAATGTATGAAATAATTATTTACTCTAGCCTAGCTCCTTGAGGGATATGCAGTGCTGGGATTGATAGTGATAGTGCTAAATGTGACACACACAAGGAACCAATAAAACTTAAAGAACAAAAGCCAGGAGCTTATGTCACTACCACAGAAACAAACTCAAAAAGTAATCCACTGTATAATATGAAGAAACCACCAGTGACCACAGGTTAAAAACAAAAACTTGTTTAATAATCCACAACTAAGCACTTTTGTCCCACAGCATGAATGGGACTTTCTCAGAGTTAAGATACACACATACAGTAAGTTTAAATAGTGTTGGTAAACCTACACCTACCAGAAAACTCATCAATCAACAAGTTAATTAGTTTATTGAAAAACTTAGAGACAAATCAAAATGCATGCATTTGAGTGATAAAATACAAATGTAAAGAAATAGCTTAGCTGAAAAACATAAAATAGAATAAAAATGTGGTTATTCTGTTGTAACATTGTTTGAGTTGTGTTCTTTTTGCAGCTTATAGGTTGGTGGGAATAGGGGCAGCATAGAGGAGAGTAGAAAGTAGATAGGCTGAGGAAAGACTTCTGGCTGGGTTAGTAAAGAAATGCTTATCTCAGTAAAATAGGCCTAGTTTTTGGTTTGATTTTTGTATGACTAGTTGAATGTGGATGTCAAATTTTAAGCTATCATCAACTGTGATGCCCAATAGTTTTGTATTTTTTCAATGTCAGTTTTGAATAGTTTAAGGATGTAATTGTTAGTTGCGATTGATTGATGGAATGAGATTAAGGAGTGAATAAAAGTAATTTATTTTTTTAGGATTTAGAATTAGCTGAGAGTTATTGAGCCAAGTTTCTACAGAGGAGAAGGACTCTTGTGTGATCTGTGGGAGTCTGGATAGGGTAGGGGCAGAACAAATCAAGGAATAGAGTTGTTAAAATATTGGATGAGGGTAGCATATTTAGCAACAGACTGGAGGTCATTTTCAAAACTATTGAGCAGAAGGAGTCCTAGAATGGAACCCTGAGGAATCCCTACAGAAAATGAGAGAAAATGTGAGTATGCAGATTGCCATTTAAATGTTGGAATCTGACAGATAGCTTTTGAACCAGGTGGGGGGTGCTGAGTGAGACTGAGCTTTTGGAATTTGATTAGTTGCTTGTTGTGGGAAATGGTATCAAACACTTTTGAAAGATTAAGAAACAGAGCAGACACTAGGTTACCTTGATTACAGTTATGACTGACTGAGTTAAGAAAGCTCAGCAGTGCTTTGCTGGTACTGTAATCTAGGTAGAAGCCATGCTGGGTTAGGGATAGGAGTCTGTTCTACAGATGCTGGAGGGTCTGAGTCTGTATACATTTCTCTAAGATTTTTGAGAGTAGGGGGAGAATAGCAATTGGTCTGTAGTTGGACAGCTCAGCAAAAGCCCCATTTTGTGTAATGGATAATACAGGATTTCATCCAAAGGAGACAGGCTTATCCTTCCATAAGGGATCTGTTTATAAGTATGGATACTGGGAATACTGGTGCACCTGCAGAGATCTTAATAAATTATTTTGGGCTGTTGAATGCAGACAATGTTGTGGGTCTGAGATTAGACAAATGTTTTTGATGATGGAAATATGGATTGGCTTGAAAGAAAAATAATTTGTCACTGTAAGATTGCAGATATGAGAACTTGGTTTATCATTTAGCAGGGAGGTAATAGGCTGAATGTAATGACTGTTAAATTGGCATGCTGTCTGCATTGGAGGGATGTCTTGCATAGGATTAGGTTGTGTTGTTTTTTGTGGGTTAAGGAGGTTGTTTATAAAGGACCAGAATAGCTTGGGGTTACTGTGCTGGTTTGAGTGATGTAAAAGTCTTTTTTATCTACTTTTATCTGGTGTTTTGCTAAGTTTCAGAGGTGTCTAAAATAGTCAAGATTTTGTTGTTTTTTTTCTAGCCATGTTTTCCAAGTTTTCTCTATTTTGTTCATTATTAATTTGGCTTTTTCTATTATAGGAACCTGTTCATTAAGTATCCTGGACAAATTGTTAACCTCATTTGTGACTTCATCTAGTGGTAAAGTTTTAACATATCCCAGTTTATTTGTCTTAGGTTGAACAGAAAGTTTCCTTGTCAAATCTATACAGGTTTCATAACCAGTTTACAATGGTGGATTGGAGTTACTAGTAATGGTAGCACATTTATCAATGTTTGAAAAGTCCTTTTTAATAGTCCTGTTTTTTATTAGTCATGTTATTCCTGTTACTGTTGTAGTTACGTATCATTATTCCACATTGCTCAAGTTACTGCTTGCATATCCCAGTATCTTATGACTTTAATTATCTCAGTATGCAGAGCACTATAGTCACTAGGTTTAGCTATTTCAATAGTTAATACTTTTGCCTTTTTTTTCATCTACAATATCTAGTTTTCTTGCTTCTACTCTCTTAACTGTTAGTATTGGATGATCTCAGGCAATTGGTTTGTTTTCAGCAATTCTTTGTAGACTGTTTCCAGTGCTTCTCAGCTACCTGAATGTTGTACTCTTTGCATAATCTGCAATGTATGTAACAATCTTGTCACATAGCTGCACCTTTCAATGTACAGGCCCTCAGCAATACGTATATCACAAGTAGCAACGAGATGAGCAATTGGTCCTAGTTCTGAGCTGCAGAATCTACATTTGTTTGTATCTCCCAAGTTTTCTATAGATGTTGTAAATCAGCATGTACATGGTCCAGTATCTTGAACTACAATTATTAATCTTTCATCTTTTGGTTTAAATTCACCTTTCCTTAAACATTCATGCATCAAATCCTGATCAACATGAGGTTATTCTAGAAGATGTTTTTTGTATCTACCACTATAATTGTAGTGTTTCCAAATTTTCTTCCTTTTCTTCTAGTCTCACTCTTTGATTTAAACAGGGGGTGATTTACTTACATCAGAGACATAGTTACCTGAGGTGGTCAACTTCCCAACAGGTACTAAAATGCATTTTTTGCACAGATCATTAAGCCATTGGTTTGGCACCAAGTGTTTGTCTGTGTTAGACCTCCTGAATGCACAGAGCTCTGTGGGACTAAACTGGTGATGGGTCTCTGAGGAGATTGCCTCACTGAGCCTAACCTCTTGGGTCCTATCTGCAAGCCAGCTAGCTATCCTGGGTGTAATAAAGTGGTTTATGCATTGTTCCATAAGTTTGTTGACAAAGCCCAAAGGGAGTATTATATCAAATTCTTTAGCCAGATCTAAGTAGGCAGCATACACAACTTTCCCCCCATCCATTGCCTTAGTGGCCTTTTTGAAGAAGTCCACGAGGATCAGTAAGCATGACCTTCTTTGGACAAAGCTAAACTTGGATTGCTCCAGTGTCTGCAGGTCTTCTATGTCCTTGGATTTGCAAATAAGACTAGTCAGACTAATGGGCCTGTAATCTCTAGGCTGTGTTGAAGGTCCTTCCTTTTGAAGGGTGATGACCGTCACAGTCCTCCATTCTTGTGGCACAAAGCCTGTTTTAAGACTATAGTTAAATAGTGATTCCAGAGGTCCTGACAAGTCATAATTTAGACTGTTCATGAGGCATCCTGAGATTCTATCTGGACTCATTGAGGCTGTGTTCTTGGCTTTGGTGACTGCAGGCAGTACATGCTCCCTGGATATAGTTGGAGGAGTTATGTTTGAAGGTATTTCTTGGGGAATGATGGGGGGGTCGGGGGGGGGGGGTTATAACTGAATTTGTCCACTAACAGATTCACTATATCACCAAGGTCAATGAATGTGGCAGCATTAACCACCAGTTCAGCACGTGACTGTGTGAGTCTATTGATGTTCCTGACATAGCTGAAGAAGGCCTTTTGGTTATTTTTCACTTGGGAGGCTTATTTTAACCTCAGAGTTAGCTTTGTTTGACTTAATTAGCCCTCTTAGTTGCCTTTTTAGTTTGATGTGTTTTTATAGGTTCATGGGTTCATACTAGAATATCTGCCCTAGGGCATTTATAAGCCTAGCCAGAGTGTGTTTGGCTTTCGCCACCCATTTTAAATTAATTTTGCTATGCCTTTTTTCGAGGTTAGTATACTGTGCCTCTGTCTAACAGTAACACAGAAGTGATACCCAGGGTAAACCTACGATCTCCCATCCACTCATCAAGATTCCTCTTGAAGAGAGTCAATGAGGGACTCTGCCTAACCTGGAAAGGGATTTTATTCCAGAGTGAAGGGAGCCTCTGGGTTATGAATCTGTCCCCCCAGCATGTCCTATTTATTTCAGTGCTGAGGTTCAAGTCTCTCGAGCGCGTAGCTCGATGGGCTTTGGATTTTTTTAGGTGCAGCATGTCCCTTAATTCCGGGTTGGACATGGCTTTATACGTCAGGCACAGATCACCTCTGAGTAGGTGGTATGCCACTGAGTAGAGCTGGAGTTTCTTTAACCAGGCAGCATATGGCATCTGTTCGAGCCCTTTGATCCTCTTGGTGAGGTACTTTTGGGGTCTTTCCAGTTGCTGCAGGTGTTTGATAAGGTACATCCCAAAAGGGGCATTGTACTCGATTATGGGCCTGATGAGGGATGAGTAAAGAGGCACGATGACCTCCCCTGATCTAGATGTGAATCCTTTCATGATTAGGTGGGCTATATAAAATGTTTTTCTAACCACTTTGGCCACGTGGTTGTCAAATGAGAGATTGCTATCAACTTAGGTCCCTAATTACTTCTTCTGTACTTAATGGATTACCACCTTATGTGGTAATTTGTGGGCACTTTGTTTTTGCCAAAGGGGATGACTATACACTTTTTGGCATTTAGCTTGAGGCCATGGCTCTGGCACCAGTTGTCTGTTTCTATGAGGCCCTTTTAGAGGATGCTTGTGTCAGCTGGAGAGTCGATTATGGCACCCAGTTTGCAGTCATCTGCGAACTTGGTCAGCCACAGTCCTTCCGTGTTGGCCTGTACCTCCAAGAAATATATACCAAACAAGAGAGGTCCCAGGACTGAGCCTTGTGGGACGCCACTTGTAACTGGTTTGGAGTCTGACATGGCTCCAGCAATTCTAACCATGTGGGTTCTGTCCTTGAGCCAGTTTGCAACCCATCTAGTGACATAGGGGTTTATATTTAAGCTGGTGAGCTTATCTATAATGCCCGAGTGGGGTATTGTATCGAAGGCTTTTGCGAGGTCCAGGTAGGCTGTGTGGACCACCTTCCCTTCGTCAATGGCCTTGGTGACTGTTTCAAAGAAGTCGACCAGGTTTAAGAGGCAGGATCTGCCCTTAACAAAGCCGAACTGGGTAGGATCCAGTGTCTGTAGGTCCCCAATATCTTTATTTATGAGGTCCATGATGATCCTTTCCATAGCTTTGCAGACCAAGCTAGTCAGGCTTATGGGGCGATAGTTTCCAGGGTCCATTGAGGCACCACCTTTGTGGAGAGGGACCACTGTTGCTGTATGCCACTCTTTGGGTACATATCCTGTAGTAAGGCTGAGATTGAACAGTAGTTTTATGTTTGGGTTTAGCTCTTCTTGGAGTTCATGTAGGGCGCAGCCAGGGACACCGTCTGGTCCCACTGATGCTGTGTTTTTGCTTTGGAGAGGGCAGCTCTTACCTGAGCATCTGAGATGTCAGGGGGGCAGCACTCTGCTGGGATAGATATTTGCCCTTTTGGTGGGGGGGGAGAAGTTTGCGCTGAACCTGTCAGCTAGGATGTTGGCAATGTCTGTGGGTTTGGTGTATTTTTTGTCATTTTGGACTAATTCTGAGCATATCTGGGAATTCCCACGCAGGTTCCTAACATAACTAAAGAAAGCCTTGTGATTATACTTAGTGTCCTGTGCAATTTTTCTCTCGAAGCTGGCCTTAGACGATTTTATGAGTGCCCGTAGTTTTTTGCTAATACTGATCAGAGATGCCTTCCCTTTTTGGGATTTTGCTCTATCATGTAGTAGCTTCCTCCTTCTATTGTATAGTTTGTTTATGGCTGGGGTCCACCAGACAGAACGTCTGCCTTTGGAGGACTGGGTCTTGGTTTTATTTGGGATTGCATGATCCATGCATTCCTGAAGGTGTTCATAGAATGCATTTATAAAGGATTCTGCAGTCTGGGCCGTATTTTCCACAGGCCCGGGGGCTTTGAAGGATTCCACCTCGGTTTTGAGGAGTGTGAAATTTGCTTTAGAGAAGTTTTTCACTGTGGTTTTCTGGGCAGGGGGTGGGGTCGGGATGTGAATATCCAGTTGGATTAGTTTATGGTCTGATCTTACCAGTGAGGGATACACTTCTGGTCTGGAGCATAGAGTCCCCATGTTGGTGATGATCAGGTCCAGTATGTTTTCTCCTCTTGTGGGAGTGGTAACAAATTGTTCCATAGCATTACCTTTCCTGAGTTTTGACTGCTAAACAGGGTAACGAGGTGAATTACACCAACCAGACCACAAATCACCAAGTCATAGGTTTAAAAATAGGTTGGTCCAACACCAAAAGTATTGAAAAACAATCCAATTTATTAAGTGCTTTCATCTCAGTTGAATACTGAGACTTCATCAGAATAATAACCCAACATTCATTTCTCTTTAAATATCCATGTTAATTGATTAACTAAACAATGTAACAATTAGTCATAACAAAACTATTGTAAGAACACGTTTCTCTAATTTATAAAACATATATACCACAGAAAAGTTTTTAATTTACAAGAAGTTTTATCTTGTCAATGCTTTAGTTTTTAAATCGGCAGAATAGAGACCATATCATTAATACCCAGTTCATTCATAACATTTAAATGTAGTTGCCACTTAAGTTCACTTCTTTCAATTTTAAGTTTTAAAATTGAAAGAAGTGAACTGGTTTAACATGTTTTAACATGTTATGAAGTTTATTTTATTTTCAAAAGAGAAAGTTGTATGGTTGGACCTTACTAGGGAGGATAAGACATGGGGGTTGCAGCATTCTCCCATATTTGTGAGTCCGAGGTTCAGTATGTTGGAGCCTGTAGGGTGTATATTCACTGTTTTGTCAAGGGTGTTTGTATTTACAAAGTCCAGGAATCTCTGTGCCTTTAGATTTGAAGTTGAGTAGGATTCTCAGTCTATAGAGGGACAATTAATGTCTCTCATGATTAAGGTGTTAGCTTGGATAGTAACTGTCTCCAGTAGGTCCAAGTATGCACTGTGAGTTTCTTGGGACATGGAGGGTAACCTATAGCTGGATAAGATATGGTACAGGATTTTGTCTATGATGATTTCCACATGGAGGAACCCCAGCGCATCATCCTGTTTTACCAACCTAGAGGTGTGCTTGTTACTGATGTATATTGAGTCAGCTCCACCTTTATCCCTTGTCTGTGCAGCTACTGAACTAAAAGTGTGGAAGGCACTGAAACCTTGCACTGCCAGGGTACCCTCTGTACCATGACTCAGTAACTAGACAGATGTCTATATTCTCAAGTGTGAGAAGGGCTTGGAAGGAGTGTAGTTTTTTTTTATTTTTGCTCCTGGCAGTGAGCAGTAACACCCTGAGGTTTGTTTGTGCTAATTTTGCTATGTTGGTAGGTTTTTCAATTTGGCATTGCCTAAAAAGGCATTATGGAGGTGGATAAAGTTTTACCAGTATATGAAAGCCTAGAGGGATCTCGTGGAGACCATCCTTGGCAAAGCAACATGGTCTGTTAACCATGTTCTCTCAAGCTGGTAAATACTACATCCTGTTGGCACCAGAAAGACAGACAATTGCTAAAATCAATCATCTTTTGCTGATATTGTGGCAGCATCCTTGGTAATGGTAATATGCTAGATGCATACCAGCCTAAGACACATAGTCTGAGAGCTCCATAATGTCTCCCTTAATATAGTTCCAGGATTCCACTGAAAATGGGCACTTCTGGCCCAGCTGGACCTCCCCGGTAAACAAACGCAAATAAATGCAAAATAAATAACTGCAAGAGATTAAAAGCCCATTTAAAAATCAAAATAATAAGTAACAAAAAAATGGCAGGAGAAATTCAAGTTTGGTTAAAACAGTAACCTAGTGTAAAATGTCAGATTCTATGAATTCTACAGGATTTAGGTGGAAAAAAATGGAAAATAGTGGCTTTGAGTATGAATGCACAAAACAAGTTATTGTTTGAATAAGCAGCCCGAATGTTGTAATAGTCTGCACAACAGACAAAAGGGTAAGATTTTATTAAAGTTTTACTCACTCTGAGAAATTGTGAAACATGATGTGTGTGAAATTGCTTGCCTACACCTTGTTGAATACAAACTGGGTACAGTTGAACCCCCTGGCATTTTTATTCCTGCACAGGACATTACTGCCAGTATAGTTTCTCACTGTGCACTGACAACTACTTACTGTTTTCACAAATTTCCTTTGTCTGTATTGGTTCATATGTGCAGTATATATAAGTTCAGGATGTCTAGAAGTGCTCATGCCACCTGCAAAAAATGCTGACATTTAAGTTTTTCTTCTGGTGAAATTCCTAACCAGTTGTGCTCAGCAAGTTAGTTCCTCAACAAGTTTTAACTTGCTGAATCATAGTGAAAGCATACAAACCCCCCAGATAAAACTGTTAAACCATCAGGGCTGAAACTCATCCTGCAGTAACAGCAGAACACAAATTATATTGATGTTAAATTATTGTGCTCAAGGATATATGCAGACACATTCCTTTAGTTGGGTAAGTGCATTTTTCTTCTGAGGATCTCTCAGGAACTTTGACTTACTGAGGCCAGAATGCCTACAAGTGTCTACCTTTATGCCCACAACATAGACTTGAGGATAACTTGCTCATAAATAGGTTTGTTCACCCATAGTGACTGCTTCCTTCATCACTAGTTTTGTCTCTGTTTTGTAGACGTGAAGTGCACTGGGGCAGCAATATGTGGCTTTGTGTATAAATTTGAATCTTCTGGCTTAATTCTAGCCTTTACCAATCAGTCGTTGCAGATCATTATTGTATTATAATAATTTGGCCACCAGAAAGTTAGGAGAATAGCAAAAAAATGATTATTTTCAGTAAGACAATCAGGGCAAAAGTGTGAAAAAGTGCCTGGTTATAAAGTGTAATGTGCCAGAAGTAAAAAAATAACCAAATGATCAGTTCTGGAGAACATGAGCAGCAGAAGAAAAAAATCAGTAAATATGAACTACCAGTGCTAAACTGGGCTGTGTTGGAAGGGGAATATGAGACAGAAATCCTGTTACTTATGTACTGTTGACTAGAAGAAGGAGTTATTTCTTCGAGTTTTGGGAGGGGACATAGAGACAAACTGTACAAGCCAGTATGTTATATATAGTTGATGTCCTTTCTATGCAGTCAGTTAGAACTGCGCCATTGTTTTGCATAAGCAGGCTACAATGCAAAATATGCAGCTTCATTTTCAGATCATATTTTACTGCACTTTAGCTTATTATGATGGGATCATTTTATTTATCACAGTGTTGTGTTGTAGTTAGATACTTAAGCCTTTTGTTTCAGCTCAGGAACATAAATATCTCTAAGTGCAACCACTTTGCAAATCAGATTTTGAGGTTCACCATGAATCAGTCCACATTTAACTGCATGTGGCTTACATATTTGCAGAGTCACACAGGGAGGTTCAATTGCCTGCATTCAAAATTTGGGAAAAGTACAGTAAACTACCACCCATGTTCTAAACTTTATGGTTTTTGGTATAAGCCTGGGATGAAAACAAGATAAAGTGGATGCTACACAGCAAACATGACAAACTGTGCAACGTTTCTGGAGGAGTACAACTACAGAGACCGTCCACATGATGGCGCTAACCACATTTTGTACTGATGGCCTGCTACTCATAAATTGTCTTGTTACTGTTAGTTACCCCCTCAGAGTGCTGGGTCTGCCACTGCATAATAATAATAATAATAATAATTCCTATTTGTTAAGCAGGAGAGCCCCATTGGACACATAGTCCCTTATCCGGTCAGTCAGGGAACAATGTCTAATTAAGTGACTTGCTCAAGGTCACACAGTAGGCAAACAAGGGCTGAGGGAATCTAATTCTGTGCCATAACAACTCCAGCTTGCAACTTTAATTTCTGAACCAATTACCAAAAAAATAGATGCCAGAGAATGTTGAGAATATTTATGTCACTGCACTTCTTTTACATTTATGTGATCCAGTCTTTCTTTTCTTTTTCAAAGACTCTGCATTATTATTCTTACAGACACTGCTCCCCAAGCAAAGTCTGAGGCATCTGTTGTTACACACTGTGCTGGAGCTGGAACTAAAAAATTCTGTTCTATCAAGTAAGTACCGGAGTCATCTGTAGACAAACGAAGCAAGAATTAATATTTCCAAGACAAAATTAAGATACCACATAGAAGCCATCTGTTTTCTAATACAGAAATGTTTTAGAAGCAGCAACCTAGTCCTTTTTATATACTTTTACTGATAAAATTGGTCTCTCCACCAAAGAATGTCCCCTTTCACAAACACAAAACAGTAATTTGGAATATCAGGAGAGCTTGTTGTTGGGACCCTACAGATTTTAGGTACCACTGGATTTTTCTCATGTGGAGTCTTGCCAGAGGAATCATGCAAATCATAGATGCCATGAAGCCCAGAATCTTGAGAAATTCTTCACCTGAAACAGTTGTCTGAATGGAAAAATTCAGGAACAGATCTATATACAGGTATATATTTTTTCTGTGGAATAAACTGTGAATATTTTTCAGTCTTCAGTAGGATATCACTAAAGCTAGACACTTTGTAAATACCCTTGGGGCAATAGATAAACCAAAGGCTAATGCAGACAAGCAATAGTGTGTTCCTAACACAGAAAACCTTAAGAAATGCCTGAAATCTGGATATACAGGAATATATATATAAGCATCTTTTAAATCTAAGGTTACCAGAAAACTCAAATGGGGAATTTGAGGAAATAGTTTATAAAGACATAACATTTTTAACTTGGGAACTACCACAAACTGGTATAGAAATGGAAGATCTAGAAATGGTCTCCATTGAGCTTCTTTCTTTGGTACCAGAAACATTCTTAAATAGCACCTTATTCCAGGCTGAGAAGAAGGGACCACTTTTATTATCACCTGGGTCAACAAGTGCTGAATTACAGGGGTTAAAAATAGTTTGATCTGACTGATGGGGGGGGGGGGTCACTTGAGAATGACAGAGGGACTCCCACTGCCATATCTAACCTTAATAAATTATTTTCAAAACCCATCTGTCTAAAACTATTAATTGTCAAAGACAGAAATAAAAGTTCTGACTCTGGAAGGATTAAAGGTTTGCCAGGGTGGTAGTAGACATTCATTCAGACATATTCAACTGTTTTTTTTTATTCTTGGGAGTTTCACCTTTCCTTTTGGAACTTTCCCGATACTGCTTTCTATATATGTGTTTATGAGCAACTTCTTCTGTTTCTTCATTTTAATTTTTGAAAAAGGCCGTAGAGGTAGCATTAAACCCCTTTAAAAAGTGTGAGAAGGAAGGCTGAAAAAATCTGAGAAATCCCTTGAATCAGCATACCTCTCTCATCACGCTTTCTGAGGACATCAGCAGATGGCCTAAAAACTAACTCTCTTTCTAAAGGAAAATTCAAACTTCCAATTTTAACATCCTCAGGAATGTTCCGAATATGCATCCAAGCAAATTTCCATATATCAGTTCCAGTGGCAGTAGCCCTGGAAGTGGCATCAGCAGAATCATAAGCACATTTTAAACAGGGGACAGCCACCTGAGAAAAAGAACAGATCAGGTTACACAAATATGTTGCTTTTTATAGAAGAGAAAATAGATGCTATAATATTCATCATGTTCTCAAAAGAGGGAAGCATAAACTTTAGCATATGAGTTGACAGTTGAGAATTCTAAAAATAGGTGTTGCAGAAGAATATACGTTTCCACAAATCTAACAAATGCTTTGTCATCTTTATCAGAAGATGTGATATTGGTATTAACCAAATGTTTAGCATGGGATGGGTTCACCAAAGAAATAACTGCTGGGTTTGATTTGGGATCAGTATATTAAAACTTATAAGGTTAGGAAACTTTTTACAATCTACCTGCTTTTTAGGGGACAGCAGGCTGGCTATCAGGCAAGTTAAAGGCTGTAACAAATATATCTACCAATGCTGAAAGAACAGGAGGAGTAGGCACAGTCAAAATCTAGGTGCAGTAAATCATAACACTTCCTCGGAGACAGTAGAATGTCATTATGTTCTCACTGAAACAAGTGATTCATTCTAGAAATAGTTTCAGAAAAAGAGAATCCCTCAAAGGGACTGACAGAAGCCACACTTTTTTTAAGAATATGAATCAGAAACCTGGAGAGAGAAAAAACAGAAATCACTTCTTCACAATCATTCTGTGGTTCAGAATTTAGATCACCTTTAGAAAATGAAGAATCAATTTTCATGTGCCAGAAACAGCTGAACAGGAAGGGTCAAGAGCCTAAAATAAACCCTGAGCTAAGTCTAATAAATGATTCCTGTTCAAAGTAACTGAGATAGAAGACACGTCTAATTTTTTGCTTCTTTTGATGGGAATGTCTGAAAAAGCAGACCCACTAACAACAATTCCCTGATCCTTCACCCAGAACTGACTGACAAAAGTGTTCCTCCCTTGCCTACCTAGGGACCCCAACAGCTCAGAAGATGTGCTTACCCTTGTCCATGGTGGCTATAGAGACTGCACTAGAGGGAGCAAAGGAAAAAAATAGATGGTCTAAGGAACCATAAATGACCACAGCAAGTCACCCATCTGTGACTGAAGCACTTTAGCAGCATGCTGCAGTGCCAAAGGCTATTCACTAGTCTTCTTCTTTTTGTGTCTGGTAGAATGAAAAACCGAGGAACTGGTAAGTTGTTTCATGATAAAGCCAAAAGATGCCTGATTTCTGTAGAAGCCTGGCAGCAGCAGTTAGTAAAGTAGTAAGTGTTAAAAAGACCACTTTTTCCCACCAAAAACCACAATGAGAAGCACTTTACACACTTACCCAAAAAGTAAAATAACACATACTTTTACCAATGGAAAAGTAGTTTTAAATTAGTTTCGATAACATTTTCCCACAGAAGTAAAAAGTAATGATCTTGTTCAAAATTACTAAAAGTCGCATGACAGTCTATAAAGGCAATTATTCACAATATAAAATAATTTTACAGCAGTGTATTAGCTAATTGTCAATCAGTGAAAGTCCACTAGTGGGGTGCTTCTCTGCGGCAAGAAACTCCGGAGGGCTTGGCTCCCAAACCATTATTTTTCTTCGCCTCAGCTTGAGATGAATAATGCTTTATGTGCATGGAAGGTGCCCTAGAAGCTTTGGCAGCTGGCTGGCTGTTATAACCTAAACAGGTTATAACCCATATAGCTAGGTTACTGCAGCAGCAATCAATATGAACATCTATTTCTGCTTTTTTTAGGAAGCTGCTTCTTGAAGGTTATTTTCTGCTTAAATAAAAAAAAGATAAGGCAAATAGTGATGGAAATGAAATGACTGATATATCAATAACCAATGACTGGGTGTGGTATCTTGAGGATTTACCTATAGCTGCTGTGGTTTAATCACAAGGGCGAATACATGCTTGATTATACAATAGGCACGCTGGTTGGTTGTGCAATCAGTGTGCACATTTCTGAGGGCTAATGGACAGTCATTGTATAACATCAATTAACCATTATTTCGGCTCTCAATATAAGCTGTTAAAAATGAACTGGAAGAGAATATAATAGTTATGCTCCCTTTCTTGATTTCTCACATTCACAGTTTCAGAACGTCATTGTATTTGAATTTGTTTTGCTAGATGTGATAAGGCTGTAAAGTATGATTAAAGTTATCAAGAATGGCAGGCTATGCAAAGTTTAAAATGGGGCAAGTTGCAGTAATACAGGAACAGTTTAAAGAATCAATACAGTCATAATGTCCAGTCATGGTTATACTGAAATGTGTATAGCTAAGATCGAGGAAAACTACCAGATACTTGACAGTAATCCCACTGAACTGAAAGTAATTATTCAGTGGGAGATGGAAACAGGAGCTGTAAATGCAAAAAAAGGGAAAACAAGGGTACTAATGTTATTTATTTTGTTAGTTTTTATTTGTTTACCAGAATAGTGCACTGATCATAAATGACAGCCCAGATAAAAATTTTCACAAAGATGAGAAATAAATATAACCAACAGTGAAATAAAACTGAAAAATATTTTCAACAGTTACATATAAATAACTGCATCAAAGTAGCAAAATGGTAAGTAACAAACATTTGAGACATGTTACAATATGTCCATCATTGTGATAATGTGCTAAGTGATAACTAAGTGAGACTTGTTGCATGACATGAGATGAGACTATACAGATAAAAGGAGGGGGGAGTGGTAGAGGAGCTGTTAACAGATTAGACACTGTTTGGTGATAGTGGATGAGATAGTGCGGAGGTAATATGACTGGCAATGAAGCAAACGCATTTAGATTTGTTGAGAAGAATTTTTGAGCTTGATTTTGGAGGTGGACAAGGAGGATTATTGCTTCTTTGGGAAGGAAGGGAAGAAATTCCAACAGCTTTAGTGCAAGAGTAAAAGTAATAGTTGGCACAATGTGGTTTGTTTTGGGGAGTTTGGAGAGAGGGAAGGAGTAGACAGTAAGAAGTGTCTGATGTAGGATGCATGTGTCTATAATTTGGGAGCAAGAGGCAGGAAGGAGTCTGGTTGCTCAAGTTTGAAAATGAGATTGCGTAAGTGTAGGTTTACTCTGTGCTCCGCTAGGAACCATTTTGCTTAAGTGAGTGCAAGGCACCATTGCTCTTGAGAAGAGGAGTTAGTTATAAAGCAACACATTTTATTTTCAATGGACTCTAGAGTGGAAGAGTTGTTCTTTGAGCCAGAGGCTATGATTTGAAGTCCATATACTAGTTGGGCTACTAGGACTCCTTTACCTATAGCTCCTTTGGCAGGGCAGGCAAGTTAGGGCAGGATTTTCCTATCACAGAAGACCACTGCTCCAAGGGTATTTTTGTTTCTAAAATGATTTTGCAACTTTAGTGTTGGTCAAGTTATACACCAAGATACTTGAAAACTGTGGCTATTGTTATTGGCATGACATTAAGGTTTCTGATGGTAAGAGATTTAAGGGATTTTTTTTTAGTTATTAAGTGGTATCAAACAGCACATTTTTTTGAGGGATTTATATAGAATCTTATGGATTAGTAGATATGAAATGAGACATCAATGCAGGTCTTCTTCAAGCTCGGTTTGAATTATTGAGTGACATAGAAGGTTACATGGTAGTTTGTTAAAACATATTTAAAAAAAGTGGGAAGAGGGCAAGTGTAGACTCTTTAAGATGACCCTTATTAACAGGGTCAGCTTCAGAGAGGGATGAGCCTATTTGATTTTGAAGAATCTGCTGGGTTACATTAGAACCAGATAACAGCTGAGTTGCTAATGTCAATATCTTGAAGTGATTAAAGCAAAATGTTGGGGTCAATAAAGACAAAACCCTTAGTATGTCCTTGTAAAGTTTTCTTTGTCCATGATGTAGATCAGAGAGTGTGTATGTACCTTTAAGAAGCATTTCCAGATGTAGCATGTGCATATAAATACAGAGCACGTGCAGGCGGCAGTGCCATTTTGAGAGAACAGCCAGAGTGTTAACATGTACAAGTGTGGTAGTCAGTCTGTTTATGTTTATTTAAGTTTAAGTTACAAAGCATCATTTCTGATGTCCAAGAAACAACAGAAGAGGCTCACCACAGCTTATTCCAAAAAAGTTTAATACGGACAGAACACAAAATCTAGTAGTAAGTGCTTTCACGTTTTAAAACATTTCATCAGACTTTAACATAACATTCAAAAAACAATAATATGAATCACGGATACTCCGTTATACTCGACAAAGGTGCCAAAACGTGGTATAAACCAAAATTTTAAGAATCCACTTTTCGTCGGGTAAAAATTCACTCGACTTCTTCAGATAAAACAAGCAAGCTGATAACCATCTCCATAGGCAACTGCCTTAATATAAATTACATTCAAACCATGTGGATTAATTACATCTTAAAGCCACAATTACAACCAGTTAGAAACGTATACATTTAGATTCACTTATCAACTTAAAATGAATAAAAATGACTCAAAGAATATCCCAAAAAAATATATATTACAAAACCAAAAGAAGCCTAAAATAAGCAAATATCTCAATATTTACATAATTGTACAACTAACAATTTAATATAGCACAAACTGTTATTTATTTGTATAAATATTACCTCTAAGTCAGCGAAGATCATACTACTCACATAACTACCTGACCTATCTAAAACATACATAAAACATATATATATATATATATATATATATATATGTATAAAATATAGTAAACCTACGTATACCTAGCATACATTTATTACCTAACCAAATTTTTCAATCTAAGAATACACATTATGGAACTCATTTCGTTAATGCCCGGGAAATAACAGGCATTAGTTCTCAATTGCCATAATAGTTCACATCTTTCTAATTTTAACAACTCAGGTCCACCTCTAGCATCCTTCTTGAGTTGTTGTAACACCCTAAATTTAAACTGACGTCCCATATTTTCTGAAATATGCCTGGCTAATGCATTTTCTAGTTTGTTTTTGTTTATGCAATATATGTGTTCATTCAGTCTTTCACTCAGCTTTCTATCGGTTTTACCGACATAGAAAGCTTGACATATTGAACATGTAGCCAGATAAACGACCTGTTTAGTAGTACAATCAAACCTACCGGGTGTTATATATTGTTTATTCCTTATCGTAAACTTAGAACCTGTGTCTATATATTTACATACCCGGCACATATTACATTTATACATTCCATTCCTATTGTTTACTGGACTTACTTTAGTCTCTAAAATTGACTTTAAATTATTACCACGCCTAAACACTATTTTAGGTGGCATCGGAAATAATGACCTGAAGTGACTATCCTTCATCAAAATTTTCCAATTCTTTGTAATGATATTCATTATATCATAGGAATCCATGTTAAACGTACTAATGAAACTATAAGGGCTATACTGTTGTTTGACCACCCTCTTATGCAATATATCTTTAAAACTGCTACCCAATATTGGTGAAAATATACCAGAAAGTCGTTTAAACTGGACTTCTTCTATTATTTCACTCAAGAGGTGCTCAGGGTAACCCCTTCGAGTGAAAAAAGAATAAAGTAACATACATTCATCCATGAAGTCCAAATCTCTTGATGTCATCCTAGCAGCTCTTACTAGCTGACCCTTCACTACCGATTTCTTCTGATGTGAAGGGTGACAGCTAGAAAATTCCAAGAACGCATTTGAATAGGTATCCTTAAGAAAAATTTTTGAAATATAAACCTCGTTAGTATAATCCTTACTAAGGTCTACATCCAAGTATGCAATTCTATCCTTACTATAATTGGACGTGAACTTCAGAAAATCTGTACTAGAGTTAAACATTACTAACATTTGTTCTAATTCACCTATCGTGCCCTTAAATAAGATGAAAATATCATCCAAAAAACGTGTATAAAACACAATTTGGTCTTTATAGGCAACATTAGTCAGTACAAATTCCCTCTCCTAAAAGGCCATTACAAGGTTAGCCAAACTGGCACCGCAAGAAGAACCCATTGCCACTCCAACCTTTTGATAGTATATTCCAGTATTAAAGAGGACATAATTATAAGATAGAACTATATCAATTAGTTCTCCAACTAAATTAATCTCAGAGAGGGGTGCCACTAAATGTCCTAAAATAATGGATACTCATTCAATACCCTCATTATGGGGGATGGATGAATATAAATCTTTTACATCAATCGTAACCATAAGCTGGTCCTTGTCAAACTTGAGTTTGTTTATACTCTCAAGAAATGACCAAGAATCCTTTGAGATCTGTTTCTCACCAGCTACATACTTTTTTAGAATGCTATCAACAACTTTTGCACATGTGTAAGTGATACTATCCCTACCATCAACCAAAGGACGCATAGGGGGATCCTGTAGACTCTTATGAATTTTTGGGATTCCGAATAAAATCGGAATCCTAGGGGCTGGCTGCACTAAATAATTATAAAGAGTTTTATCAATTTTTGCTTCAATATAAAGATCTTCTATAAATGATCTCACTTTACGGTACACCCCATTTAGTTCGTTTCTAGAGACCTCTTCATATGTACAACTATTCAATATTAAACTCATTCTCCTATTATAATCATCGATACTCATAATTGCCAAGCCACCTCCTTTATCTGGTTTCATGAAACGAACCGGGGCTTGGCGTAAATACTTTAAAGAGTCTCTATCCATCTTAGTGATGTTATGTTTCTTATGTTTAGAGTATCCTAATTTATCAAGACTTACTTTAAAATTACGTATGTCTAATTCACTGATTTGTTCGAAGAGGGCTATAAGTGGGTGTAAAGGAGGGTTGTATACACTTGACACATAAAAATCACTACTTCTATTCAATTGTTCACCCATCAATGCTGTTAAGTTTAGTCTACGACTAAAAAGTTTTAAATCAATCAAGGTAGCAGCTATATCAAAATGGGTAGTGGGAACAAAAGTAAAACCTTTCGCTAAGAGTTCTATCATATCAGTACTGATAACAATATCAGAGTAATTGAAAATCTTAAAGTCCATGGACGAATTGTTCAAAATAGTACATTTACAACCACCTTGTACTAGTGGTTCATGAACACTATGGTCTACTATCTCCTCCTGTTCCTGTTCCTCATTGTTCTCACTTTCGGGTATGTAGTACTCAAGGCACGATTCCGAAAATTTGATTTGTTTGAATTATTTGAAGCCTGAACTTGGCCAGAAACCTTATTAATGTTTTTATTATTATTGTTTGCAATCCTATCACTTCGACGAATACCACTGACAGGACCTTGTTCTTGATTCACAGTTTGTTGATGATGATTATTGGAAGACGTAGAAGTAAGTGACATAGGTTGGATAGCATCAGTCCGTACTGGCTCATTACCAACAAGTCTTAAATTTTCATCTTATTTAAGGGCACGATAGGTGAATTAGAACAAATGTTAGTAATGTTTAACTCTAGTACAGATTTTCTGAAGTTCACGTCCAGTTATAGTAAGGATAGAATTGCATACTTGGATACTTGGACGTAGACTTTAGTAAGGGTTATACTAACGAGGTTTATATTTCAAAACGTTTTCGTAAGGATACCTATTCAAATGCGTTTTTGGAATTTTCTAGCTGTCACCCATCACATCAGAAGAAATCGGTAGTGAAGGGTCAGCTAGTAAGAGCTGCTAGGATGACATCAAGAGATTTGGACTTCATGGATGAATGTATGTTACTTTATTCTTTTTTCACTCAAAGGGGTTACCCTGAGCACCTCTTGAGTGAAATAATAGAAGAAGTCCAGTTTAAACGACTTTCTGGTATATTTTCACCAATATTGGGTAGCAGTTTTAAAGATATATTGCATAAGAGGGTGGTCAAACAACAGTATAGCCCTTATAGTTTCATTAGTACATTTAACATGGATTCCTATGATATAATGAATATCATTACAAAGAATTGGGAAATTTTGATGAGGGATGGCCACTTCAGGTCATTATTTCCGATGCCACCTAAAATAGTGTTTAGGCGTGGTAATAATTTAAAGTCAATTTTAGAGACTAAAGTAAGTCCAGTAAACAATAGGAATGGAATGTATAAATGTAATATGTGCCGGGTATGTAAATATATAGACACAGGTTCTAAGTTTACGATAAGGAATAAACAATATATAACACCTGGTAGGTTTGATTGTACTACTAAACAGGTCATTTATCTGGCTACATGTTCAATATGTCAAGCTTTCTATATCGGTAAAACCGATAGAAAGCTGAGTGAAAGACTGAATGAACACATATATTGCATAAACAAAAACAAACTAGAAAATGCATTAGCCAGGCATATTTCAGAAAATATGGGACATCAGTTTAAATTTAGGGTGTTACAACAACTCAAGAAGGATGCTAGAGGTGGACCTGAGTCATTAAAATTAGAAAGATGTGAACTATTATGGCAATTGAGAACTAATGCCTATTATTTCCCGGGCATTAACGAAATGAGTTCCATAATGTGTATTCTTAGATTGAAAAATTTGGTTAGGTAATAAATGTATGCTGGATATACGTAGGTTTACTATATTTTATACATATATATATATATATATATATATATATATATATATATATATATATATATATATATATATGTTTTATGTATGTTTTAGATAGGTCAGGTAGTTATGTGAGTAGTATGATCTTCGCTGACTTAGAGGTAATAGTTATACAAATAAATAACAGTTTGTGCTATATTAAATTGTTAGTTGTACAATTATGTAAATATTGAGCTATTTGCTTATTTTAGGCTTCTTTTGGTTTTGTAATATATATTTTTTTGGGATATTCTTTGAGTCATTTTTATTCATTTTTATTCATTTTAAGTTGATAAGTGAATCTAAATGTATACGTTTATAACTGGTTGTAATTGTGGCTTTAAGATATAATTAATCCACGTGGTTTGAATGTAATTTATATTAAGGCAGTTGCCTATGGAGATGGTTATCACTTTGCTTGTTTTATCTGAAGAAGTCGAGTGAATTTTTACCCGACGAAAAGTGGATTCTTAAAATTGTACACTTAATTAAAAACCTTTGGTTTATACCACGTTTTGGCACCTTTGTCGAGTATAACGGAGTATCCGTGATTCATATTATTGTTTTTTAACTGTCAGATTTTGGTTTCTTGGTTTGTTTAACATAACATTCACCATTACTCTACTTTTTATATGACCTACTAAGTTTCCTCCTCCAATCCCTTACTGCATATAATTATGACATCATGAAGAAATCAATTAAACAATCAGTCTTCATGAAATCACCATATATACTACTAATATATATTTATATATATAAAAAACAATTAATAAACCATTAATGAAACTTAACTTGACTTAAACTAATTAAAACCACAAACTGCTGTAGTTACAAAAAACAACCAAGAAAAATAGGCAATGTGGCAAATGCAAAGCACGAAGATGACCCAGGTACAAAGAAACTTGTATTTATTTGAAGCGCTTTTCGTTTGCTGAAATCAGAAAACTTCTTCAGAAACCATAGTAAATGTTTAAAAACATATATATATATATATATATATATATATATATATATATATATATATATATATATACTCACAGTCAATTACTGTTGAGCCAATCACTACTCACACAAATAATTGCTTAATTAGTTATTTAGCCACTCTCTTAAAGGCACCAGCCCTGCCTTACCACTAATAAAGTAAAATAAAATAAAGTGGAATACCAAACTACTAGCCACACATTTTACAATATAATATAACTTGTTACATGAAGTAAATACTACCTACTATTCCCAAAAATTGCATTGAATAATACATAAAAACCATAATAAAACTTACAAGGTATGTAATATATATTGTATTTTAAAAACTAATAAGACCCTTCATATTTCCTACCATAGGCATGCCATCAACGCCTAAGACTCTTTAATTTTAGAATACTGCTTATTGAGCAAGTTTCATTCAGCCCAGGGTAGTTGTAAGCATTTAATTTTATCTGCCAAGCCAATTCCAGTTCTTCCAACTTCAAGGGTGCAGGACCCCCTCTTGCATCTGTGTGTACCTGTTCGATGACAGAAAATTTAAATTTATGGTTCATGTAAGACTGGATGTGTTTAGCCAAAGCATTGTCCTGCTTGTTCTTGTTAATGGCATACTGATGCTCGTAGATCCTGTCACGGAGTCCACGCTCCATTTTGCCTAAAACGCAGGACAGTGCTGGCATGTGGCTAAATAGAGAACCATCTTCGAATTACAATTGAACCTAGATTTTAATCTAATGTGGAAACCGTCCACTGTTACTGAGTATATATTGTCCACAAATTTGCAATAATTACAGCTTTGGCATTTAAACATCCCTGGGACCCTTGGTACAATCCGTCGCTGTTGTTCAAGTAAGTCCTTCAAATTCCTGCCTCTTCTAAATGTTACCCTTGTTGTGTCACCCATCTTAACAAAGATGGAAGAATTGGTCCTAAATTTACCCCAGTTTTTCTTAATAATATCAAGGCAAGTGTAACTATGTAAGTTAAATGTAGTGATAAAATTCACTTCATTTTGTGCATTGCATACAGATCTATGTACCATGATGTCATTAAGATCTGAAATAGAGCTTGAAATTTCATCATTGCATGATTTCACTTGCAGTAAGGATTTGTGTATCCCATCTAACCTCTTATGTTGTACTTCATTTATTAAGTTGTCTAAAAGACCTATTGGGTACCCTCTATGCAGAAACATGGACCTAAGCAGTTCACATTTCTCTACAAAATCCTGATCTTTGCTTACTATCTGTGCAGCTCTCAGTAGTTGCCCTTTAATGACAGAAAGCTTTTGATGGTAAGGGTGGCAACTTGAGAAATGCAAGAATGAATTGGAGTAAGTGCTCTTCCTATAAATGTTGGCAACATACCCACCTAGAACCCTGTTCTTAGATATCAAGATGTCTAAGTACGCTATAGTCTCCTCATTAAAGGTCGCAGTGAATTGTAAAAATTGGGTTGAATCATTGAACGTTTGGACAATATATTTACTGATGTTAACATCACCATTCAGCAAGATAAAAATATCGTCCAAGTATCGTGTATAGTAAATGATAAAATCATTAATACTTGCGTCCTTAAATACATATTCCGATTCCCAATATGCCATCACTGAATTTGCTATACTCGCCCCACATGGGGAACCCATAGCTACACCCACTTTTTGGAGGAAAAAGTTGTCACCAAACATAAAAAAATTGTTATGCAAAATAATTTCCAATAGTTCAGTGACTAATGCCACCTCCCTCTCGGGGGCATCGTATTTCTTTAATAGTAGATTTGACCACTCGATACCTACATCCTGAGGTATACATGTGTATAAGTCTCTCACATCAACTGTGAGGAAACTGTAGTCAGTATTAAATTCCAGGCTGTCCAATCTTTGAAGGAATGACCACGAATCCTTACAAATTTGTGGTTCCTTAACCAAGTATTTTTGTAGGATTGCATCTACTACTTTGGCACAAGTGTAAGTGGGCGAACCCTGGCCATCAACTAATGGCCTCATAGGAGGATTTGTTATGTCCTTGTGTATCTTCGGTATCCCAAACATATAAGGATATCTAGGATACATAGTGGACATATAGTTGAATACATTCTGCTCTATCCTCCCTTCAATAAACAAGTCATCTATAATGTTTTTAATAAAGCTGTATGCTTTGTTTATTATCGATCTTGAACTCCTGACATATGCAGAATTGTCCAACAGTAAAACCATCCTTCCTGCATAATCTGTATTGTCAAATACAACCAAGCCTCCACCTTTATCTGGTTTACAAATATGAATGTCCTGGGATTTAATGTACTCCAGACATCCAGTTTCATATTTATTGACACTGTGTTTACCAGTCGTGGGAAGCCCTCTTTTTATGCTTTGCCTTAAATCCAACTCGAGTTTGCGCATGGGGTCCCCATAGCGACCCCCTTATTTTGCAAATAATATTTCTTGTCATACATAAACACATTATTACTTAACACTATATCCAATAATAGCATACTTCTCATGATGAGATCTCTGGGGACCCCTTTTTCAATTAATAGCAGTCTTACATATTCCATTCCTGTCGTTTTGGGTATCGATGTAAATAGAGAAACTACATCTAACGTAACTAATAGGTCACTTGTAATATCTTCTGCAGAAGAAACATATTCTGCATAACTTTCTAAAATTTGTTGGGTATCCTTAACCACTGACTCAGTCTTGTCTACCACTGGTTTAAACTGTTTCTCTAAATAGATCGATAATGTGCGCAAACTCGTATGCCAACTTAGTTTTGGCATACTGGGAAGGCACTTATGCATTGAGTAATACATTATTCAGTGGATACATAAAATACTACAAACAGTTTGTTGATGATATTTTTTTCATTTGGAGTGGAACCAAGCAGCAACTAGATGACTTTGTCACCTATGTGAATGGGACAACAAATTTCTTAACGTTTGAATGCAATAGTTCACTTCAACAAATAGAGTTTTTAGATGTACAATTGATTAAGATGGCTAATGAAATACACACCAATATGTACAGAAAACCTTGTTGAAAAAATAGTTTGCTACACCGTAGTAGTATGCACCCTGGACACATCTATCCAAACATAAGAGTCAAGCACTGAAGTTATCGAGGCTAACCAGTCATGATAGTAGTCACCAGAAGAAACAAAGGACTTTGGCAGAAAATTTTATAGAAAGAGGATATCATAAAAAAGAAGTGGATAAACTACTTAAAGCGAGTACTGCACAGAGAGCAGGAAAAGGTAAACCATTCTTCTATAAGAATAGAGGAAATAATGACATGGTTCATAAGGAAGAACAAGGTATTAAGAAAAATAGGGTAGTGATTCCGTTCACCAATAGGAACTTGAAAATTAAAGAAATAATAAATAATAATTGAAGATTATTAACTATAGATGATAGGATATCTGAATTGGTAGGGTCAAAACCTAGTTTTACCTATAGGAACATGAAGTTGTTAAAAAGATTATTACGCTATGAGGAAAACATAGGAAAAGAGACCCATTTTCAAAGGAAAGGGACTTTTCCCTGTAGACGCTGAAATCAGTGTATGTTCATGGCAGGAGATAACAAATTCATACACCCAGATACTGGACATGAGTATGTTTTCAAATACTATGCAAACTGCAGATCCAGGAATTTAGTGTACTTAGCTCAATGTCAGTCATGTAGGTCCTTTTATGTGGGTAAGATGAATAGAACCCTTAGGGAACGCATCAGGGAACATGTGTATGCCATAAATAAAGAGGATGAAGGAAATGCACTAGCCAGATATGTAATGAGGTATGGTACAACACACAAGTTCAAGTTTAGAGTTTTGGAATTGATTAAGAAGACTGGTAGGCTAGGGGATGTTAAAAACTACACTGAAGAGCAAGAGAATAGGTGGATAATAGGATTACAGGCATATAAAACACATGGTCTAAATGACAAGGTAACACTCAAACCTTTTTTAGCTGCGTGACCTTATGCACATTAGTTATTGTATTTTTTATATAGAATTAATAGTTGTCAGTGTCTGAGTCATAATATTTAAGTATAATAATTATTGATTTTTGGTAATTCTAGTTACATGACCTTATGCACATCAGTTATTGTATTTTATACTGAATTAGTAGTGCTCAGTGTTTTAGCCATGATATTTAAGTACAATACTATATGTTTTTTAAGAATTTTTTAATAAATTGTGATGTTTTTTAGATAGATATGAATTAGGATATGAATAACAGTTGTTTTTTTATATATATTAAGTATTATAGATTTAATATTGTGTTTAGGTGGTTGGTTATTGGGAAGTTATGTATTTATTTATTATATCTACTATTTTAGTATATAACAATGTTATTTGATTAATTAGACTAGGTTTACTAATAACTGATATAAAATAAGTACAATAGGTTTTAATATTATATGTATGGATGTCAGGTTTATTTAGTTTATATCAAGTTAAGTTTCATCAATGGTTTATTAATTGTTTTTTATATATATAAATATATATTAGTAGTATATATGGTGATTTCATGAAGACTGATTGTTTAATTGATTTCTTCATGATGTCATAATTACATGCAGTAAGGGATTGGAGGAGGAAACTTAGTAGGCCATATAAAAAGTAGAGTAATGGTGAATGTTATGTTAAAGTCTGATGAAACGTTTTTAAAACGTGAAAGCGCTTACTACTAGATTTTGTGTTCTGTCCGTATTAAACATTTTTGATATAAGCCATGGTGAGCCTCTTCTGTTGTTTCTTGGATTAGCAATATTGGTCTGAAGAGGCACTTTACCTGGGTCTATATTATAACATCGAAGTCTTACAACTTCGAATGTTATAATATCAAACCCAGTAGAGCAAAACACCAGTAAACCGAACAGTCAGAATAGCGAATTTTGTTCCGACAAACATACACACAACACAAGCACACCAAAATAAATAATCTGCGCGCGCACACACACACACACACACACGCACACACACACACACACACACACACACACACACACACACACACGCACACACACGCACACACACGCACACACACACACACACACACACGCACACTTCACAAAACCCTACATTAAACCATACATACACCACTAGCTATCACTTACCTTAACCCAACCCTAACCCTAAGGTCCGTCACTATTGCTCACTCACCTTACCCGCTCCCTAACCCTACCTCACCTACCCCACCCTAACCATCACGTCCACACAAACGCACACTTACCTGACCCACGCCCTAACACTAACTCACCTAACCCATGCCCAATCGCACACTCACCTTCGTTCGCACACTTACCTTAACCCGGTCTGTAACCTTTGCTCCACAGTCGAGCAAATAGCAAAGCTGCAGAAATGGCCCACCAAATACTTTCCCTAGGAAAGTATTCGGTGTTCTGCAGCTTCGCTATTTCCAGTGTTCGGTCTACTGGGTTCGATATTATGACATTCAAAGTCGTAAGACTTTGATGTTATAATATAGACCCCTTTACTCAGGACTGGTTGGTTTTGTATCCATCATTTCTGATGTGTTTGTGTGTAATAAAGCTGCTTGAACAGAACCAACAAACGTTTGTCTATTTTATCCTGACCAGATGAGCAACACATGGTGAGAAAATTATCATCTGTGCAGCACAACAAAGCAGTCATTGTGCTGTGATATGTCCAGAACCCATGTTGTTTTAAAGTAATAAGATGGTATTGATGCATTTTGATGCATATAGCTGGAAAGTTGGTTATAAAAGAGCTTTTCCACTAGTTTGCCAGGGATAAGTAGAATGGAGATAGGATGAAAGTGAGATGTAACTTATCAAGAATGGCAAGCATTACAAAGTTTAAAAATGGAGCAAAATAAAGTAATAAAGGAGTCAGACAAGAAGTAAAATAAAGGCACATTATATCAGTTGTTACTAGTAAATAATAAATCTCTAGAAAAGCCACATGGGAAACTCATAGTCTCCCACATTAGTAGCTACCTAGAAAATTTAGGTGGGTTTACTGACTTTAATCTATAACCTCTAGGAAAGAAGTTGCCATCATATATGCTTGATGTGCAACATCTACTGGAGACGTTCAAATATTCCTGCTAGCAAGAAAATGATTTGCTAGCAATAACTTAGAGAGTCATTATACTTCATATGATAACAAATTCCTGCTGAAAATGTTAAAGGTTTTTGTCTCACATTTTTTTTTTACTTTTGAACTTAATAAGACTTATTAGTTACAGCAGTGGCCAACAACAGGATCAAAATCTGCTTAGTGTTATGCACATCAAATAGTGAGTTTTAAGAGGGCATGTCCTATCAGAATTTCATTCCGTAGTGCGATTCTTGAAAGTCCAAAAAGTAAGTACAATCCTCAGAAAATAACAGTGGAGTGCAAAACTTGCTTTTAGGTTCATAGGTAGGTACTAAGCTATTGGCCCTAGGGCCTATATAAGCCTAGCCAAAAAGGTACCCTGGCTTTCGTCACCCAAGAAAATTATTTTCCTGTGCCCCTGTCAAGCAGAACCACAGAAGTGATCCCCGGGATGAATTTCCTATTACCCATCCAATCATCAAGATTTTTCTTGAAGAGTGTTAATGAGGAGCTCTGTTTGACATAGATAGGTAGTCTGTTCCAGAGTATGGGAAGTCTCTGGGACAGGAATCTATCCCTCCAGCATGTTCTGTTTATTGTGGTGACAAGGTTTAGGTCCCTAGAGCATGTAGCTCAGAGGGATTGGGATTTCTTTAAATGGAGCATGTCCAGCAGCACTGGGTTTGACATAGCTTTGTATGTTAGGCAGAGATCGCCTCTGAGTAGATGATATGTGACGGAGTAATGCTGGAGTTTTTTGAGACGGTCTGCGTAAGGCATCTGTTTGAGGCCAGTAATCCTCTTTGTGAGGTATTTTTGCGGCCTTTCCAGTTGTTGTAGATGTCTTGTGAGGTACATACCAAAAGGGGCATTGTACTCTATAATGGGTCTAATGAGTGCTGAGTAGAGGGGAACAATGACCTCTTTTTTTCTGGATGAGAAACGTTTTGTGATGAGGTGTGCCATGTAGAAGGATTTCCTGACCACTGTGGCAATGTGATTATCAAAGGAGAGACTACTGTCCACCTGTGTCCCAAGGTCTCTTATCACACTTTCGGTGTTAAGTAGACTACTGCCTATGTGGTAGTTCATGGGTATAGAGTTTTTACCAAAGGGGATGACAATGCACTTTTTGGCATTGATTTTACACATAAAAACAGTTTTTGCTGGGGACAAGCCCCCTTGCACCATCCCAAATCACACTGTTTGTATATACAAGCTCCAACATAGCTATGCCTTGAAGAGGGAATGCTCAGACAAACAGCTATTTTGGAGTTAGTAGATATGTCCCTGTGATCACTTTCTTAAATTCTAGCTGGTCTAAAGGTCAAATCCTATATGGAGACATTACTTCTATAAACACCTATTTTCTAGAGAGTCAGATTCAATGGTTGTTTCATTACTGACTTTTTCTGATATTGAAGATGGAGTACATCAGTTTTAGACTGAGATGGATACAACATGATTATGATTTGCTAGTTATACATCAGTTAGTTATTGGGTTGTATAATGATTGACAGAGATGAATAAAATACATTTGAAAGTTTTAGGAAAAGGACTGTAGCCAGATGTTTACAAGTTCTCATAACCAGCATTTAGTTAAATATCTACCCTACTGGGAACTTCTTAGAGCTGGGTGATTTTGTTCCTCACATGGTGGCTTTTGAACAAGTGGTAAGTGACCTGAATGAGAGACTCCAGAAGAAGGGTGATCTAAAGGTGTGTTAAATCAGGCCAGTGAAAGCTTTAAGAATAAGAAAAGAAAGATGCCTGGTGCTGGTGAATGGCTGCCCTCTCAAGTAGCTTAGTATGTGTGAAAGTTTAAAACCACTGAACATAGTCTGAACTTACTTGATTTCAATGCAGTATTCATTCCAGAGATCAGTAACGATGAAACTATTCCACAGTTATTGCAGGAGTAGAATGGTGTGGCAGAAATGAGGAGTTACAGGAGAAAGATGATCCTGCATGTCCGTCAGAATGGAGTCTCTGCAAGATTTGGTCACCTTTATTAAGAGAGCATAAATGGGTGTAGAGACTGAATGTTGAAGTAATCAAAAACACAAGCAATAATGGTGGAATAGTGAAAAGCAGGTTTTTTATGTGTTTCTTAAACATTTGGAATTGGTCAGAGGAGATGAAGTGGACAATCTACAGAAGCAGTGAGAAACCACTATGACCATTAGGCAGCAGATGTTAGAAGTTCCAGGTAAACAGAGTGTAAGAAATTGTTAAGCAGACTGACAAATTGAGGAGAGCTTCATAGAAATGAAGGATACAGTCAGGAAGACAAATCTGAGAATTATGACTTTTGGAATGTGAGGAAAAAAAATGTGAACTTGAAACAATATGTTTGGAAAAACAGTGTATTGTTTTTTCCTAAGGAGTCAGTGGTAATTAAATTACCCAAAAGAGTGCCATTAGTGGAAGCTGAATTTAATTGGGAATTCCAAGGCCAGTTTTGGGGATGATTTCAACCAGTTATGAAAAATAATACGTTTTGTAGAGACTGTAGCAACTAGAGCATGGACTGCCCATTTGTAGGTTGACCAGCATTTGTGAGACATGATTATTCATCAAAGACACTACAACACAAAATGTATTTCATTGAGGCAGTACATGAAGAGAAAACTGAAATTTAAGCGCTTGCTGTGCTGATAGTTTTCTGTAACAGTAAAGTACTGTCTTTGACAACCCTAAGAAGGCTATTCAGTAAATTAAGAAATTGCATTTGAGACATATGCAAATGCATGTGGAACAAACAAAGAGACTGTGGAGGAAAGGGATGTGGGTACTTGGGGGAGGATAAAGATGGAAAAAGGAAATGTTTGATTCTAATTAAGGAATGATGTGTGCACATACTTGATCAAGAAGATTAGATGGACTGAAATAAACAACTTGAATTTGTTGAGCTGATCTATTTGTAAAAGTTAAAATGAAATGATTTATCAGCTTTATGATACATAATTATTTGTAGTACCTATGATGTGAAATGGGAAAGTATGAACTGATGATAACCTGATGATTTAAAAACTTTTTTTGTCTTTTCACAAATGGGAAATTATCTACATGTATAATTAAAATGGAGTTCTATGAAAAATAAGTGGGGGAGTTGGTAGAATGCATTATAAATGTTTGTTTAATCTTAACAACAATATTAATAGTAATTAAAGAAAGGGAAGCACCTGATGAAGTTAACAGTATGCTGTAAAATAGTCCTTATTGTACCTACAATGTTATATGTGAGGTTTTATTCCAAAATGCCAAAGTCTGTGAATATTTTAATGTTATCAGTGGTATTGCTATTATACAGAGGGAGGCATTTGATGATGTTAACCAGGGTGATTCACATAGTGTGTGACAAACTATAGGAGAGTTTATGATTATTATTATTATACTCATAATATTATGTTTCATGCTAGGAATATTTTCAGTTCAAGAATGCAGCATAGAATGTGTATTTGTAGAGTTATATACCTATTTAACATTTCTTACATTTATAAATGATAATATAATTTTGCTTATGTTTCAAATTAGCATTTTTATAGTATGGTGGCAAAATGTTGTTTTGCCTAGAATGCCTACATCTTCTTTAGAAATATGTGTTTAAAATATATTATTTTCTTTTCTAGGGGCGTACTGGATAAAATAATAATAATAAGTTTGTTGTTGGTATCATTACCTATGAGGTAGTACCTCTTACCTATACCTGAAAGAATGAAAATAAAAGCTGGATAATATGTTTGGAGACAGGGTGGGCTGATTAAGGTCATGAGAAAAGGTGGACTGAAAGCAGGAACCAGTAGACAGTACAACTTTCGCCACAGAGAAACAACTGATAAGCCACAGGGTACAAAAGTTTAATAGAGTGAAGCGCTTTTCGTCTGCTCAACCAGCAGACTTCATCAGACAAATTCATGTGTTATTACTTACAATTTATACCTGTAGTGACATCATTAATTAGAATCAATAAAACTAATTACTTACAAAGCTTAGTAAGAACATCAGTTAAAAGCAGCAAGTAAAACACTAAATAAGCATGTTCTTAAAACTACAACATCCTAATGTTACTCAAAATATTTAAAAACTAGATAGAATTAGTTTGGATAAAGATAACTTAGTTTAAGTAAATTTAAATATGTTTAAGTAAATTTAATCCAAATTTAGTAAATTTAGTTTAATTTAAATAAACCTAAACAAACCCAATATAAGTAAAATCCCTTCCCCACACCACTCAAATTGAATCAAATAATTACATAAGTATAACTTATACTAGAATATGAAATATGTAAAGTTCATACAGCATGGATAGTCACATATTATTTGAACAGGTGTACTAAGCACTGCCTAGAGCTAACATAATAGTTCAAAAATCTCATGCATATAATACACATAATGGTGAACAATTAGCGCTAAAGTAGCTGGACTCTATACATAATGTTGTTCACTATTAGAACATACAGCAAGAGTGGACAATATCGAGGTATCATTAACAATAAATACATAATCTCTGACCTTGAGTTTCTAAACAACTAAAATATATACATTATGTTTAGAACTTCATAAAGAATGTTCCAAGGAAAACGAAAACTAGTCATAGCTAACTCTCTAACCATAATAGTGACTCAAATAGTGAACCAGGACACTATCTTATAAGACTTTTTAGTTTTAAGATACTGCTAATCGAGCAACTGTCATTAAGGCCTGGTTGTGCATAAGCATTCAACCTAATCTGCCACTTGAGTTCAGACTCCTCAAGGAGTAGTTTAAGGGGGGCACCTCTTTTCTTTTCTAATACCTGATCAATGACAATGAATTTAAAGGAATGGTCGCTGAATGTGATTACGTGTCTAGCTAATGCATTTTCTTCCTTCCTTTTCTTCATTGCATACTGGTGCTCATAGATTCGCTCTCTCAGTTTACGTTCGGTTTACTTAAACATTTACTTAAACATATTTAAATTTACTTAAACTAAGTTATCTTTATCCAAACTAATTCTATCTAGTTTTTAAATATTTTGAGTAACATTAGGATGTTGTAGTTTTAAGAACATGCTTATTTAGTGTTTTACTTGCTGCTTTTAACTGATGTTCTTACTAAGCTTTGTAAGTAATTAGTTTTATTGATGCTAATTAATGATGTCACTACAGGTATAAATTGTAAGTAATAACACATGAATTTGTCTGATGAAGTCTGCTGGTTGAGCAGACGAAAAGCGCTTCACTCTATTAAACTTTTGTACCCTGTGGCTTATCAGTTGTTTCTCTGTGGCGAAAGTTGCACTGTCTACTGGTTCCTGCTTTCAGTTTTCTCTGTTTGTGTTTGCGAAGGATGTCATGAGAAAAGGTAACAGGAAAATAAGAAATGCATTGTGATACTATTTGAAAAAGTACAGTTATGCAAGTTGTACTTGGCTATAACAGCAGATGTTTGAATTCTTCGCTACTACAGTAGCTTATGGGTTGTATCCTGCAAAGGATACAGCAACGGGCCAGCTTCCTGAAGCTTTCATCTCTCCCATACTGTCACTCTGGCTGCCTACAGGCTGGTCACTTTTTGGAAGGAGCTGTATACACAGCCTGAGTGATTAAAAATCTTCAGAACTGTCTTGCCTCTCAACAAAAAACTCATCTTGAACAAACCATGTAAATAAATAAACATCTATATTTAAATAAGTCATACTAACAGTGTATATATATATATATATATATATATATATATACATATATATATATATATATATATATATATATATATATATATGGGATCCATACAGATGCTTGACTGCATCTTTTACCGAATCCCAATTTGGTGAGCATACTTGCGCGAAAGTGCTGTTCACCGAAGCAGCACTTTCGCTTAAGTATGCTTGTTGTTCCGATCGTACTACGGTGCAGTAAGGGAAAATTCCCTTTTCCCCACTGTAGTTTGACCTCGGAGTGGGAATATTAAAGTGGGTGGGGTGGGGGTGCAGCCCCCACATCGGGGGGTGCAGGGGGGCTTGCTCCCCTGCGTTCAAGTAGATTTTGTGTTTTTTTTTTTTTTAACATACTTTAACGAAAGCACTTTTTCAGTGAAAGTGCTTTCGTTAAAGTGTGTTCGGTGGTAATGGATTCGGGGTTTTGAACTTTTGTTCAAAAGTCCTAGATCCATATATATATATATATATATATATATATATATATATATATATATATATATATCCCACAAGAACTATATGCAAAAATAGGGATGGTGGGGGCTGCAGAAACTGTAGCAGTAAAAAATCTGAACATCTGCTTTTATAAATAAGTACAACTTATACAACTGTACTATGTTCAGCATTCATACTGCTGCAGTAGAATATGGGTAGATTACCATAGTTTATCCAACCTGGGAAGGATAAAGATCCAGGAGATCCTGAAGAATGATCCCAGAAAAGCCATCTCTGGGATTGGAAAAGGAATACAGCTTTGTAAGTGTATGGATGTAGCAGTAAGCTGCTGCCTCTAGAATTCATCTTCCCAAGAGAAGCTAAGACTCTAGTAAAAAGTAGAGTTGTGTAAGATGAGCTTACCATAACAGTAAATGTCTGAATGATCACTTCTGTAGTAGCCTTTGTTAAATGGGTTATATCCTGCCAAGAATACAATAGCCAGACAGCTTCCAAAGCCTCAGGGCACCTTCCATGCCCACAAACTGTTAAGCAGCTCAAAGTGAGCTGACTAAAAGATAAGTTTGGGTGCAAAGCCCTTCTGAGTTTTCTTGCCAGCAGAAAGAGGGAGGCTGAGCCCTGAAAGGACTATGCTAGGAACAACAAAACATAAATGTCCACACTCTGGCATAAAAAACACACCAAAAAAACAGGAGACATGAAGGGAGGGAGGGAGGGAGGGCTACTGCAGCAATGATCATTCAAACATCTGCTGTTATGGAAGGTTCAGCTTACATAACTATACTATGCTCATTATATTAATCACTGGTGCAATAGCCTTAGCTATAAGCATAGATTACTATAGCTAACTACACAAACAAAAACACAAACTCCAATAACCATGAAGAACCACACTCTGTCCAGGTCAAGAGTTTGTTCCAACTATTTATTAGTAAAACAACAAGTTAAGCGCCTTTGTCCCCCCAAGGACTTCATCAGAACATAAACTCCCTGAACCAGATAGGTCAATACACCAACCAGGACTGCAACCATACTGGATATGGTCCTCACTAATATTGGGAGTGTGCTGCACACCCCCTACTGTAGTACCTTCCCTGGTAAGGTCAGACCACAAAATAGTCTCCTTAAAAGACTGGACCACCCCAGCTAAACCTGGAATATTCAGGAACTATCCTAAGGCTACCCTCCTGCTATTAAGTGAGAACCTGGCAAAATGTCAAGCCCCCATAAACTATGAGAACACTGTTGCCTATGCAGAACTGTTTACAGAAACCCTGTACAAGCATGTTAATAGCCGCATAGAGGTCGCTGTACCCACCAGGAAGAAGTACTGAACTAACTCAAAAAACAAGCCACTCTGGTGGAATCACAGAATCAATAGGCTGTATAACAGAAGGAAGAAAATCATGGCAAAAACTAGGAGGTGCAGCACCCAGCAGGTCAAAAGCACTCTCATCAAACTAAATAAACAACTCAGAGGACAAATAAAGTCTACCAAAGCCATATTTCAGGTAAGTTTGGCCTCCCAGGCCGAGGACAACCACAAAGCATTCTTTAGCTATGTCCACAACCTCAAAGGCAATATACAATTGTGTGCAGAGCTCAGTGTAAATGTAGCCACCTATACTGAGCCAGAAGACATAGCAAACTTCCTGGCTGATAAATTCAGCTCCAACTTTACCCCTCTCTCCCCTCAACCTTACCTCAGGAAATATCATCCAATATAACTTCCCCTACTATCACTAGGGAACAGGTCCTTAATGCTCTCTCAAAGACTAAGAACACTGCATCAATGTGCCCAGACAATATCCTAGGATGCCTTCTAAATAACATGAAACATGACATATTAGGGCCTCTGGAATTACTATTGAACTGGAGCCTCCAAATAGGTTTCGTGCCTCATGAATGGAAAAAGGCAACAGTCATCCCTCTGTACAAGGGTGGGCCATCTACAGACCCTGGAAACTACAGACTCATAAGTCTCACTAGTCTCATTAGTCTTATATGCAAAGCCATGGAAAGAATTATCATTGAGATGATCAGTAGAGATATAGTAAACCTGCAGACCCCAGACCCAACCCAGTTTGGTTTTGTCAAGGGTAGATCACACTTACTCAACCTGGTAGACTTCTTTGAGGAGGTCACCAAAACAATGGATGAGGGCAAAATTGTTTACACTGCCTACCTTGACCTGGCCAAGGCATTTGACACAATACCCCATTCGGGCATTGTTGACAAACTCAAGAGGTTAGGTACAAACCCATATGTCACCCGATGGATAGCCAACTGGCTCACAGACAGGACCCAGGAAGTTAGAATTGGGGAATCCACCTCTAGAAAGAGGCCAGTCACAAGTGGAGTCCCTTAGGGATCAGTCCTTGGAGCACTCCTTTTGGCATTACTTCTCAGAAGTCAAGGCCAATGTCAGTGGTCTCTGGCTGACTAAATTTGCAGATGATTGCAAATTAGGAGCTGTCATCGAATCTCACACTGACACAAATGTTCTCCAGGATGGGCTGGCACAGATAAACAACTGGTGTCAGAGCCATGGACTAAAACTAAATGCCAAGAAATGCATAATAATATCCTTTGGAAATCCATCCCTGCTAACTATCATATTGACAACACATCCCTTAGAGTTGACCCAGTAGTCAGGGACTTAGGGACACACATTGATAGTAATCTAGCCTTTGACCATCATGTGTCTACAGTGGTGAAGAAACCATTCTATTTTGGACAACTTATAAACAAAGGTATGGCATCTAAGTCCAAGGAAATCATTGTTCTACTGTATTCAGCATTCATTAGACTTATCATTGAGTACAATGCCCCTTTGGGAGGTACCTAACCAGGTATATCCAACAATTGGAATGTCCACAGAGGTTCCTCACTAAAAGAATACAGGGTATAAGTGTAAGGCCCTATCCCTGTATTCTGTCTCTTACAGACTTTTGAGGGGAGATCTATGTCTGGCATACAGGGTATTGTCAGACCTCAGTCTGATGGATCTCTTGCATATCCACAAAACAAACACCCCCAAAATTACCCATTCTAAAGATTTAAACCTTGCCTGTAATATAAATAGGACCTGCTGGAGAGAGAGAGGTATGTATACCAGAGACTACCATGTCTATGGAACAGGCTGCCCATCCATGTGAAGCAGAGTTCTCTCAGATTATTGGCTCATTCAAGCATAATGGTAATCCAGAATTCTGTAGGATAAAGTAGAAAAAAGAAAAGCTTCTCTTATCCAGTCTTACCCAGTCTGTTCAGAGGTTTGCCCTCTTTGTTCCATGGAAATGGGACCTTTTTGCATAAGCAAGCAGTAAGAGAGATAGTAGCTAGATCAGCTCTAAGATGAGAAAAGAGTTATTTGTTAGATTGAGAAACTTTATACAATTTATCTGCTTTTTTGATACTGATGGCTGAGAGTCTGGAAAGTTGCATGCAGCATTAAAAACATCCTCCAAAGCTGTCAGAATAGGAGGAATGGGTACAGTATGTAAGGCTTCTTGTTCTAATAAATCATAATATCGGCCCAGTTCAGGGGGAACATCCACTTGTTCCCAAGTAGACATATCTTTAAGTCTACAGGCAGTCTCAAAAAAGGAGACAGTTCCCATATATTCAAATTCAGTTTCAATGTAAAAAGAATCACATTCTTGAGCTATAGACCCCTCGGGTGGCATAACCTGTCTCTCTCCACATCAGAATCCTCTGTACAAACATCTTCTACCTTTGGAGTAGAGGAATAAGATATAGGATAAGGCAGTTAATAACCAGGATTACAAATCTGCAACAAACTTCTATTTAAGGTAATAACATAATTTTAGCCATAGAAACCATCTCCTTGTGCTTTTTTGTCTAGGAAAATCTTTCTATGAAGACCAAGAAGGAGAAGGGATATCATCCCAAGCAAGAGGTCTCTTTCTCCAGGCACCTCATGAAGACCCTCCTGGAGTGTCTCCAGCACGTAAAATAGATGGTTTTCCCATGCCCACATCAGACTGTGGAACAACTGAAGAGGATGTGTGGAAACACGTAAGTGGTCTATGGAACCAGCAATGGCCACTGCAGAGTCACCTACCATTGGCTGAGACAGTGACTGATCCCACGATAAGGGCAAAGGCTCATGCTTTAACTGCTTTTTCTTTTTAGGTATATTGAAGGAATGAAAGTACAGTTGGGTAAATAAATGTAATAAAACAGTAGATGTTTGAATGATCACTGCTTTAATAGCCTTAGCTATACAGGTTATATCCTGCAAAGGATGTAAAAAACAGTCAGCTTCCAAAGCTTCATGGCACCTACACCCCAAACCATCTGACAGCTTGAGCTGAGATGACCAAAAAAGACAGGTTTTGATGTTAAGCCAGAACTTTCAAGCCAACAGAGAAAGTTAGACTGAGCTCTGAAAGGACAATGCTAGAAACTACAAAAAATAAGTATTCAAACCCTGGCATAAACAATACACCAAGAAACAAGGGGATGGAGATAGTGCGTACTGCAGTAGTGATCATTCAGACTTTTACTGTTATGTTAAGCTCAACTTACTTAGCTGTGCTATGTTCATAATATTGATCTCTGCTGCAGTAGCCTTAGCTATATGAGCAGATTCCTCTAGCTTATGACATTTAGGAGGTGGAAGGAGAAGTGCCAGGAGCTCCTAAAAACTAATCCTTCTTTTATATCTAAAGTGGCTTCCAAGTTTACTTTAAGCCAAACTATCCACCTCCTCATTTCCTGCATGGAAATTAAAAGTGGTACAGTGTTTTAAACCTGAGTACTATCACAAACAGGTTTAGGAAAGAAAAATCCAGAGCTGGTCTCCAAGCATCTTCTTTCTTTGGCACTAAAAACATTATTGAATAAAAACCTTTCCCAACCTAGGAAGAAGAAACTAGTTCTCTCAATTCCTGGGACAGCATGTGTTAAAGGACTGGTGGGAAATAAAGGAGTCTGGTCTGGTGGATGAGAAAAGGAGTGATTTCCTCCCATTGCCATCTGTAACCTTGATGAATGATCTTCAAAACCTATTTGTCTGAGACTATCAGTTGTCAAAGAGGGAAGTGGGGATTCAGACTCCCAGAGGGAAAGGAGGGACAAGGTCCCTAAAATAGTCATTCTAACCCAGTGGATTTTCCTTGGTTTTAGGTGGGGGGGTCTCCTGAATTCTTTTTGGAACCTCCCTGTCATTTCTTGGTAAACAACTCTTCATCAGCATTTTGATGATATTGTTTATTTATTCATTTAGTTAGTTAGTGAGTTATTGCCAAAACTGGATGAGGGGTTAGGGAATCTTGGAAAAATGGAAAAGGTGGGCTGAAAAATTCCCTGTATCAGCTTATCCCCTTTCTTCACAATTTGTAACCTATATAGCAGATGAACCAAAAACAAAATCTCTACCCAAAGAAGAATTTAAAATCTCATTTTACACATCATTACACAATCCATTTAAAAAAGTGTCACTTTCCTTGAAAAAGAACTGCTAGAAATTAAAGCAGTAGCTTGTCACTACATGTACATAAGCATTACACTTAAAAACACAGAGTTTCTGCCCAAAGGTAATCTTTCTGGTAATTAAAATATGTAATCTTTGATCCAATTGTGTGAAAAAAGTCCCAAAAGTTTACATCAATATCTTATAACTAGAAAGCAGTTTCTAGATATCTAATGCATTACTGGAGGAACATCTAACCAACGGTCCATAAAAGCAGGTATTTTCAAAGAGATGTAAGTTAAAATAGAAAATACACTTATTGTGTGAAATAGTATGGAATTGCTTGCCAGTGGGGTCTTATCTGCTTGATAAAGAGCCTCTGGCCAACTGTTGATACTGAAGAGCCTTACAGATGCATCAACATGAGGCAGGAAGGCATTACTGAAAGTATTCAGTCACCCTGGTTAAATATGTATATATATATATATATATATATATATATATATATATATATATATATATATATATATATATAAATATATATATATATATATATATATATAAAACATTTGTTTAGCTTAGAACAGAACCAATTTTCAGTGGAGACCCAGGGAGAAACACTTCAGATACATGTCTTCGCAACATGGGAGGAAACCAGAGTACCCAGAGAAAACATACACAAATGCAGGAAGGACAGGCAGACTGTGCACAGAAGGCACTCCAGCCAAGAATTGAACCGGAGAACCTCTTGCTGTGAGGTGACAATGCTACTGCTACACCACTGCAATGCCCATATACGGATTTACATCATAATCTCGAAATACTGAAACATTGAACTATGAAACCGAATCCACAAAACACCAAAACTACAAAACCCTGAGCCCAAAATGGTGAAATTCAAAACACCGAACAAAGCGCATACACTACATCATACATACACCACTACACCCACATCACAACATAATCAAACAAAAACTACACACATACACAACTTATACACACAGAACAGTACTAGCAAGGAAAAGGAAAAAGAAAAAGGATCACAGTCCAGGAGGTCTTGGAGAACAGTCCTAGCAAGGAAAGGGAAAAAGAAAAAGGATCATAGTCCAGGAGATCTTGGAGAACAGTCCTAGCAAGGAAAGGGGAAAAGAAAAAAATCATAGTCCAGGAGGTCTTGGAGAACAGTCCTAGCAAATAAAGGGAAAAGGAAAAAGGATCATAGTCCAGGAGGTCCTGGAGAACAGTCCTAGCAAGGAAAGGGAAAAAGAAAAAGGATCATAGTCCAGGAGGTCTTGGAGAATAGTCCTAGCAAGGAAAGGGAAGAAGAAAAGGATCATAGTCCAGGAGGTCTTAGTCCTAGCAAGGAAAGGGCAGAAGAAAAAGGATCATAGTCCAGGAGGTCTTGGAGAACAGTCCTAGCAAGGAAAGGGAAGAAGAAAAAGAATCATAGTCCAGGAGGTCTTAGTCCTAGCAAAGAAAGGGAAGAAGAAAAAGGATCATAGCCCAGGAGGTCTTGGACAATAGTCCTAGCAAATAAAGGAAAAAAGAAAAAGGATCATAGTCCAGGAGGTCTTGGAGAACAGTCCTAGCAAGGAAATGGAAGAAGAAAAAGAATCATAGTCCAGGAGGTCTTAGTCCTAGCAAGGAAAGAGAAGAAGAAAAAGGATCATAGTCCAGGAGGTCTTAGTCCTAGCAAGGAAAGAGAAGAAGAAAAAGGATCATAGTCCAGGAGGTCTTAGTCCTAGTAAGGAAAGGGAAGAAGAAAAAGGATCATAGTCCAGGAGGTCTTGGACCACAGTCCTAGCAATGAAAGGGAAAAAAACAGGATCATAGTCCAGGAGGTATTGGAGAACAGTCCTAGCAAGGAAAAGGAGGAAGAAAAAGGATCATAGTCCAGGAGGTCTTTGTCCTAGCAAGGAAAGGGAAGAAGAAAAAGGATCATAGTCCAGGAGGTCTTGTAGAACAGTCCTAGCAAGGAAAGGAAAGAAGAAAAAGGATCATAATCCAGGAGGTCTTGGATAACAGTCCTAGCAAGGAAAGGGAAGAAAAAAATGATCATAGTCCAGGAGGTCTTGGACCACAGTCCTAGCAAGGAAAGGGAAAAAAACAGGATCATAGTCCAGGAGGTATTGGAGAACAGTCCTAGGAAGGAAAGGGAGGAAGAAAAAGGATCATAGTCCATGAGGTCTTTGTCCTAGCAAGGAAAGGGAAGAAGAAAAAGGATCATAGTCCAGGAGGTCTTGGACCACAGTCCTAGCAAGGAAAGGGAAAAAAACAGGATCATAGTCCAGGAGGTATTGGAGAACAGTCCTAGCAAGGAAAAGGAGGAAGAAAAAGGATCATAGTCCAGGAGGTCTTTGTCCTAGCAAGGCAAGGGAAGAAGAAAAAGGATCATAGTCCAGGAGGTCTTGTAGAACAGTCCTAGCAAGGAAAGGAAAGAAGAAAAAGGATCATAATCCAGGAGGTCTTGGATAACAGTCCTAGCAAGGAAAGGGAAGAAAAAAATGATCATAGTCCAGGAGGTCTTAGTCCTAGCAAGGAAAGGGAAGAAGAAAGAGGATCATAGTCCAGGAGGTATTGGAGAACAGTCCTAGCAAGGAAAGGGATGAAGAAAAAGGATCATAGTCCAGGAGGTCTTGGAGAACAGTCCTAGCACGGAAAGGGAAAAAGAAAAAGGACCATAGTCCAGGAGGTCTTGGAGAACAGTCCTAGCAAGGAAAGAGAAGAAGAAAAAGGATCATAATCCATGAGGTCTTGGAAAACAGTCCTAGCAAGGAAAGGGAAAAAGAAAAAGGATCATAGTCCAGGAGGTCTTGGGGAACAGTCCTAGCAAGGAAAGGGAAAAAGAAAAAGGATCATAGTCCAGGAGGTCTTGGAGAACAGTCCTAGCAAGGAAAGGAAAAAAGAAAAAGGATCATAATCTAGGAGGTCTTGGAGAACACTCCTAGCAAGGAAAGGGAAGAAGAAAAATTATCATAGTCCAGGAGGTCGTAGTCCTAGCAAGAAAGGGAAGAAGAAAAAGGATCATAGTCCAGGAGGTATTGGAGAACAGTCCTAGCAAGGAAAGGGAAGAAGAAAACGGATCATAATCCAGGAGGTCTTGGAGAACAGTCCTAGCAAGGAAAGGGAAGAAGAAAAAGGATCATAGTCTAGGAGGTCTTAGTCTTAGCAAGGAAAGGAAAGAAGAAAAAGGATCATAGTCCAGGAGGTCTTGGAGAAAAGTCCTAGCAAGGAAAGGGGAAAAGAAAAAGGATCATAGTACAGGAGGTCTTGGAGAACAGTCCTAGCAAGGAAAGGGAAGAAGAAAAAGAATCATAGTCCAGGAGGTCTTAGTCCTAGCAAGGAAAGAGAAGAAGAAGAAAAATGATCATAGTCCAGGCGGTCTTGTACAACAGTCCTAGCAAGGAATGGGAAGAAGAAAAAGGATCATAGTCCAGTAGGTCTTAATCATAGCAAGGAAAGGGAAAAGGAAAAAGAATCATAATCCAGGAGTCTTGGAGAACAGTCCTAGCAAGGAAAGGAAAGAAGAAAAAGAATCATAGTCCAGGAGATCTTAGTTCTAGCAAGGAAAGAGAAGTAGAAGAAAAAGGATCATAGTCCAGGAGGTCTTGTACAACAGTCCTAGCAAGGAATGGGAAGAAGAAAAAGGATCATAGTCCAGTAGGTCTTAGTCTTAGCAAGGAAAGGGAAGAAGAAAAAGGATCATAGGCCAGGAGGTCTGGGAGAACAGTCCTAGCAAGGAAAGGGAAAAAGAAAAAGGATCATAGTCCAGGAGGTCTTGGAGAACAGTCCTACCAAGGAAAGGGAAGAAGAAAAAGGATCATAGTCTAGGAGGTCTTAGTCTTAGCAAGGAAAGGGAAGAAGAAAAGGGATCATAGTCCAGGAGGTCTTGGAGAAAAGTCCTAGCAAGGAAAGAGGAAAAGAAAAAGGATCATAGTACAGAAGGTTTTGGAGAACAGTCCTAGCAAGGAAAGGGAAGAAGAAAAACAATCATAGTCCAGGAGGTCTTAGTCCAAGCAAGGAAAGAGAAGAAGAAGAAAAAGGATCATAGGCCAGGAGGTCTTAGTCATAGCAAGGAAAAGGAAAAAGAAAAAGAATCATAATCCAGGAGGTCTTGGAGAACAGTCCTAGCAAGGAAAGGGAAGAAGAAAAAGAATCATAGTCCAAGAGATCTTAGTCCTAGCAAGAAAAGGGAAGAAGAAAAAGGATCATAGGCCAGGAGGTCTGGGAGAACAGTCCTAGCAAGGAAAGGGAAAAAGAAAAAAGGATCATAGTCCAGGTGGTCTTGCAGAATAGTCCTAGCAAGGAAAGAGAAGAAGAAAAAGGATCATAGTCCATGAGGTCTTGGACAACAGTCCGAGCAAGAAAAGGGAAAAAGAAAAAGGATCATAGTCCAGGAAGTCTTGAAGAACAGTCCTAGCAAGGAAAGGGAAGAAGAAAAAGGATCATAGTCCAGTAGGTCTTAGTCCTAGCAAAGAGAGGGAAGAAGAAAAAGGATCATAGCCCAGGAGGTCTTGGACAATAGTCCTAGCAAATAAAGGGAAAAAGAAAAAGGATCATAGTCCATGAGGTCTTGGAGAACAGTCCTAGCAAGGAAAGGGAAGAAGAAAAAGGATCATAGTCCAGGAGGTCTTAGTCCTAACAAGGAAAGAGAAGAAGAAAAGGATCATAGTCCAGTAGGTCTTGGACAATAGTCCTAGCAAATAAAGGGAAAAAGAAAAAGGATCATAGTCCAGGAGGTCTTGGAGAACAGTCCTAGCAAGGAAAGGGAAGAAGACAAAGGATCATAGTCCAGGAGGTCTTAGTCCTAGCAAGGAAAGAGAAGAAGAAAAAGGATCATAGTCCAGGAGGTCTTAGTCCTAGCAAGGAAAGAGAAGAAGAAGAAAAATGATCATAGTCCAGGCGGTCTTGTACAACAGTCCTAGCAAGGAATGGGAAGAAGAAAAAGGATCATAGTCCAGTAGGTCTTAGTCATAGCAAGGAAAGGGAAAAGGAAAAAGAATCATAATCCAGGAGTCTTGGAGAACAGTCCTAGCAAGGAAAGGAAAGAAGAAAAAGAATCATAGTCCAGGAGATCTTAGTTCTAGCAAGGAAAGAGAAGTAGAAGCAAAAGGATCATAGTCCAGGAGGTCTTGTACAGCAGTCCTAGCAAGGAATGGGAAGAAGAAAAAGGATCATAGTCCAGTAGGTCTTAGTCTTAGCAAGGAAAGGGAAGAAGAAAAAGGATCATAGGCCAGGAGGTCTGGGAGAACAGTCCTAGCAAGGAAAGGGAAAAAGAAAAAGGATCATAGTCCAGGAGGTCTTGGAGAACAGTCCTAGCAAGGAAAGGGAAGAAGAAAAAGGATCATAGTCTAGGAGGTCTTAGTCTTAGCAAGGAAAGGGAAGAAGAAAAAGGATCATAGTCCAGGAGGTCTTGGAGAAAAGTCCTAGCAAGGAAAGAGGAAAAGAAAAAGGATCATAGTACAGAAGGTCTTGGAGAACAGTCCTAGCAAGGAAAGGGAAGAAGAAAAACAATCATAGTCCAGGAGGTCTTAGTCCAAGCAAGGAAAGAGAAGAAGAAGAAGAAGGATCATAGGCCAGGAGGTCTTAGTCATAGCAAGGAAAAGGAAAAAGAAAAAGAATCATAATCCAGGAGGTCTTGGAGAACAGTCCTAGCAAGGAAAGGGAAGAAGAAAAAGAATCATAGTCCAAGAGATCTTAGTCCTAGCAAGAAAAGGGAAGAAGAAAAAGGATCATAGGCCAGGAGGTCTGGGAGAACAGTCCTAGCAAGGGAAGGGAAAAAGAAAAAAGGATCATAGTCCAGGTGGTCTTGCAGAATAGTCCTAGCAAGGAAAGAGAAGAAGAAAAAGGATCATAGTCCATGAGGTCTTGGACAACAGTCCGAGCAAGGAAAGGGAAAAAGAAAAAGGATCATAGTCCAGGAAGTCTTGAAGAACAGTCCTAGCAAGGAAAGGGAAGAAGAAAAAGGATCATAGTCCAGTAGGTCTTAGTCCTAGCAAAGAAAGGGAAGAAGAAAAAGGATCATAGCCCAGGAGGTCTTGGACAATAGTCCTAGCAAATAAAGGGAAAAAGAAAAAGGATCATAGTCCATGAGGTCTTGGAGAACAGTCCTAGCAAGGAAAGGGAAGAAGAAAAAGGATCATAGTCCAGGAGGTCTTAGTCCTAACAAGGAAAGAGAAGAAGAAAAGGATCATAGTCCAGTAGGTCTTGGACAATAGTCCTAGCAAATAAAGGGAAAAAGGAAAAGGATCATAGTCCAGGAGGTCTTGGAGAACAGTCCTAGCAAGGAAAGGGAAGAAGAAAAAGGATCATAGTCCAGGAGGTCTTAGTCCTAGCAAGGAAAGAGAAGAAGAAAAGGATCATAGCCCAGGTGGTCTTGGACAATAGTCCTAGCAAATAAAGGGAAAAAGAAAAAGGATCATAGTCCAGGAGGTCTTGGAGAACAGTCCTAGCAAGGAAAGGGAAGAAGACAAAGGATCATAGTCCAGGAGGTCTTAGTCCTAGCAAGGAAAGAGAAGAAGAAAAAGGATCATTGTCCAGGAGGTCTTAGTCCTAGCAAGGAAAGAGAAGAAGAAGAAAAATGATCAGTCCAGGCGGTCTTGTACAAATGTCCTAGCAAGGAATGGGAAGAAGAAAAAGGATCATAGTCCAGTAGGTCTTAGTCATAGCAAGGAAAGGGAAAAGAAAAAAGAATCATAATCCAGGAGTCTTGGAGAACAGTCCTAGCAAGGAAAGGAAAGAAGAAAAAGAATCATAGTCCAGGAGATCTTAGTTCTAGCAAGGAAAGAGAAGTAGAAGAAAAAGGATCATAGTCCAGGAGGTCTTGTACAACAGTCCTAGCAAGGAATGGGAAGAAGAAAAAGGATCATAGTCCAGTAGGTCTTAGTCTTAGCAAGGAAAGGGAAGAAGAAAAAGGATCATAGGCCAGGAGGTCTGGGAGAACAGTCCTAGCAAGGAAAGGGAAAAAGAAAAAGGATCATAGTCCAGGAGGTCTTGGAGAACAGTCCTAGCAAGGAAAGGGAAGAAGAAAAAGGATCATAGTCTAGGAGGTCTTAGTCTTAGCAAGGAAAGGGAAGAAGAAAAAGGATCATAGTCCAGGAGGTCTTGGAGAAAAGTCCTAGCAAGGAAAGAGGAAAAGAAAAAGGATCATAGTACAGAAGGTCTTGGAGAACAGTCCTAGCAAGGAAAGGGAAGAAGAAAAATAATCATAGTCCAGGAGGTCTTAGTCCAAGCAAGGAAAGAGAAGAAGAAGAAAAAGGATCATAGGCCAGGAGGTCTTAGTCATAGCAAGGAAAAGGAAAAAGAAAAAGAATCATAATCCAGGAGGTCTTGGAGAACAGTCCTAGCAAGGAAAGGGAAGAAGAAAAAGAATCATAGTCCAAGAGATCTTAGTCCTAGCAAGAAAAGGGAAGAAGAAAAAGGATCATAGGCCAGGAGGTCTGGGAGAACAGTCCTAGCAAGGAAAGGGAAAAAGAAAAAAGGATCATAGTCCAGGTGGTCTTGCAGAATAGTCCTAGCAAGGAAAGAGAAGAAGAAAAAGGATCATAGTCCATGAGGTCTTGGACAACAGTCCGAGCAAGGAAAGGGAAAAAGAAAAAGGATCATAGTCCAGGATGTCTTGAAGAACAGTCCTAGCAAGGAAAGGGAAGAAGAAAAAGGATCATAGTCCAGTAGGTCTTAGTCCTAGCAAAGAAAGGGAAGAAGAAAAAGGATCATAGCCCAGGAGGTCTAGGACAATAGTCCTAGCAAATAAAGGGAAAAAGAAAAAGAATCATAGTCCATGAGGTCTTGGAGAACAGTCCTAGCAAGGAAAGGGAAGAAGAAAAAGGATCATAGTCCAGGAGGTCTTAGTCCTAACAAGGAAAGAGAAGAAGAAAAGGATCATAGTCCAGTAGGTCTTGGACAATAGTCCTAGCAAATAAAGGGAAAAAGGAAAAGGATCATAGTCCAGGAGGTCTTGGAGAACAGTCCTAGCAAGGAAAGGGAAGAAGAAAAAGGATCATAGTCCAGGAGGTCTTAGTCCTAGCAAGGAAAGAGAAGAAGAAAAGGATCATAGACCAGGTGGTCTTGGACAATAGTCCTAGCAAATAAAGGGAAAAAGAAAAAGGATCATAGTCCAGGAGGTCTTGGAGAACAGTCCTAGCAAGGAAAGGGAAGAAGACAAAGGATCATAGTCCAGGAGGTCTTAGTCCTAGCAAGGAAAGAGAAGAAGAAAAAGGATCATAGTCCAGGAGGTCTTAGTCCTAGCAAGGAAAGGGAAGAAGAAAAGGATCATAGTCCAGTAGGTCATGGAGAACAGTCCTAGCAAGGAAAGGGAAAAAGAAAAATGATCATAGTCCAGGAGGTCTTGGAGAATAGTTCTAGCAAGGAAAGGGAAGAAGAAAATGGATCATAGTCTAAGAGATCTTAGTCCTAGCAAGGAAAGGGAAGAAGAAAAATGATCATAGTCCAGGAGGTCTTAGTCCTAGCAAGAAAAGGGAAGAAGAAAAAGGATCATAGTCCAGGAGGTCTTGGACAACAGTCCTAGCAAGGAAAGGGAAAAAACAGGATCATAGTCCAGGAGGTATTGGAGAACAGTCCTAGCAAGGAAAGGGAAGAAGAAAAAGGATCATAGTCCAGGAGGTCTTTGTCCTAGCAAGGAAAGGGAAGAAGAAAAAGGATCATAGTCCAGGAGGTCTTGTAGAACAGTCCTAGCAAGGAAAGGGAAGAACAAAAGGATCCTAGTCCAGGAGGTCTTGGAGAAGAGTCCTAGCAAGGAAAGGGAAGAAGAAAAAGGATCATAGTCCAAGAGGTCTTAGTCCTAGCAAGGAATGGGAAGAAGAAAAATGGTCATAGTCCAGGAGGTCTTGGAGAACAATCCTAGCAAGGAAAGGGAAGAAGAAAAATGATCATAGTCCAGGAGGTCTTGGAGAACAGTCCTAGCAAGGAAAGGGAAGAAGAAAAAGGATCATAGTCCAGGAGGTTTTAGTCTTAGCAAGGAAAGGGAAGAAGAAAAAGGATCATAGTCCAGGAGGTCTTGGAGAATAGTCCTAGTAAGGAAAGGGAAAAAGAAAAAGGATCATAGTCCAGGAGGTCTTGAAGAACAGTCCTAGCAAAGCCTGTTCTCGACTGAGAGAAAAAATCCAGCTTATAATATTTGGTAAATGTTTGCAAATAATACCAAGTTGCTGCCAACAGAATATTTCTATCATCCATCCCTTTCCAAAAAAGCACTGAAGTAACCAAAACCCTTGTAGAGTGTGTCCTGGCTTTGCCTGGAGGTGTCTTGGTCTGATGTGAATAACAAATGCAACAGCATCATATAACAAATTAGAAACTGTCTGGGCACTGATCGTCCCTTTTTTCTTAACTTCATAGAAAATAAACAGTTAATTAGACATCATGAAGGTTTTTGTCTTCTCAGTGTATTATATGAGTTGCCTGTGGATGTCCAGAATGTAAAGAATTATTTTTTATTATTTTTTTGATTCTGGAAACAAAGCATGGACATGAATAGCCTGGCTCAATATAAACACTGAAACCAGTTTAGGCATAAAGGAAGGATTGCTTCTTAAAGTTACCCTGTCTTTATAAAAAGATTTATTTCACTTGAATATAATGATGATTTTCTTAATGATATTTTCATACAATTCTGTACATTTCTGTTTCATTATCTGTATAATACTGTATGATCAATGTACTTTTAACATCTCTGTACTTCTACACTGTTGGGGCTAACTGCCCTGGGTCATGGCCAAAAAAGGATATGGACCAGCCTAAATACCCAGTTAAAATAATAGAAAAAGAAAGAAAGAAAGAAAGAAAGAAAGAAAGAAAGAAAGAAAGAAAGAAAGAGAAAAAAATATGCGATAAGGTTGAAATCAATATAACAACTTGTAACTCAAATAACCTTGCAGAAGTCAGAGCTATGAGTAATGCTGTTTTTCAAGACAAGACCTTCAAATCAGTCTCATGAACAGGTTCAAAAGAAAAAAGTTTAAGTTTTTCCAGTATAAAATTATTATTCCCAGAAGAAGCCACCTGTCTTCTAGGTGGATGGAAATGTAAAATCCTTCTGAAAACTGTTTTACTTGTGTCAAAGTAGAACAGGTGGATCTATGGACAGATAAGCAGAGACAGCCAAGAGATGAATCCTGATAGAAGAGTAAGAAAGGTCAGGGGATAATAACTCATACAGATATTGTAGAACTACTGGTCTCTGAAATTTAGAAGGATCTTTGCTCTTGATTTGGCACAACTATTAAATCATTTCCACTTAGCCAAATATGATTTTCTACTAGCTGGTTTCTTAGCCTCCTTTAATACCTGCTTCAAGTCCACAGGAAACAGGTCCCTAAAAGGTATTAAAATTCATGCAGGTAGTGAGTTGAACAAATTGAAGGTTGTGGTGGATCAACAAACAACTACGTTGTATGTGTATGTCTATTCTGTGAGGAGATTTATGGAAATTACCATTGGCCATTTTCAAAAGAAGGGAGAACCACTGTTGCTTGGGCCAAAAGATGATTGCCAAAATTATTCGTGGAGAGTTCTTCTGAATCTTTAGAAGAACCTTAGTTAACAGAGGAAAGGATGGAAAGCATAAAGAAACATCCCTGGCCATGAGAATGAAAAGACGTCTATTGCCTGAGCCTTTGCGCAAACTGTCTGTTGCGAATAGAGGCAAACAAATCTACTTTAGGAGTTCCTTACATCTGGATCAATTACTTGAAGTCTCCTGCGTGTAACTTTCATTTGTGAAGGTGTGTCCTGGTCTTCTCAGCTTATCTGCTACACTCTTCTGCTCTGACAGGATATAAGTAATGTGGAGGGACAGACTGTGCTGAGTTGATAGTTTCCATGCTACTACAGCTAGTCTACACAGAGGATATGCTCTGGTTCCCCCATCTGTTTATACAGCACATCATTGTGCTATTGTCTAGGGTTACTAGTAGTGAGCCTAGAATCCAAAGATGGTTTAGAGATTTGAGAGTATTTATTAGTGCCATCATGCCTTTGACATTTATGTATTTCAATTTAATTTGCTTATTCCACAGAATCTGGAATTTCACCCCATTAGATACAGCTCCCCAAGCAAAGTCCGAAGCATCTGTAGTTAGAGACTGAGTAGAGGTTGGAAGGGAAAAGGGAAGGCCTGGGCTGAGAGACAACTGATTCACACACCAGAGTACTTTCCTTTTTATAGATCCCAGTACTGGGATCTGAAATTATACAGGGGTGCTAATGTTAAGTCCCAACCAACATGAGGAACCATTGTTTTTTCTCATGTACAGTTTGATTAGAGGAATCATGAGAATTGTTGAAGCCAGGAAACCTAGAATTCTGAGGTATTCAATGTTTGTTGTCAGAGTCTAGTTGGAAAATGTCAGAAAAGTACAGCTGTCTAAGTCCTACTTGCCTGGAAGAGAAGATGTTTGGATTTCACACTGCTTCAATGCATATGAATTCTGTGTTTGCACAAGCAAACACTGGCAGCTTTCCAGAGCTGAGAATTCCTTCCTCTGACTCCCTGTAATAGGCAGTTGTCTGAACCTTTCCCATCATGGGAAGCCTAACCCTTTTGTCACAGGAAGTCAGTTATTCAGAAGCAAAAATTGTCTGAAACCAACCGATTTGCAGACAAAATGCACCAACACAAATAACCAAAGCCAATCAACAACAGCACAAGGTTGGATACAATCAAACTGTATATAAAATAATGAGGATGGTAAGTGGGTGGTGCCACTGACGCAGTGTGAAATTTGAACATCTACTGTTATAGCTAAGTTGGACTTGGACAACTGTATATGTTCATCATTCACACTGCCTCGGTGGCATATGGGTAGATTTCCAAAGCTTACCCAAACTGCGAAGAGGAAGGATAAAGATCTAGGAGCCCCTGGAGAATAGTCCTTACAAATTCTACTCTGGAACTTGAGAAATAATCCAATTTGTAGTGTTTTGTAAAGGTATGAACAGAGGACTAGGTTGCTCACTCTAGAATGTTTCTAGAGTCCACTCCCTTCCACTATGCAACCAAAGAGGATAAGGCTCTGGTGAAATGTGTTTTAACCTTGCAAGGTAACAAAAAGCAATAGCAGTGGACATTCAAAGAGCAATGGTTTCTTTAGATTAGAAGCAGGTTGACCATTCTTAAAACCAGAATAGAAAATAAACAGCTGTTCAGCTTTCCTGAAGGGCTTAGTTCTGACAAGGTAATATCTGAGCTGCCTGTACACATCCGAGGTATGCAGAATCTCCTCTCCCTTGCTTTTAGGCTCTGGAAAGAAACCTGGGAGGCTGATGGCTTGATTCTGAGTAAAGCCAGAAACAACTTTTGGCATGAAAGATGGATTAGTGTGTACAACGACTCTATCCTTGTGGAAAATCAGATAAGGTTGGCCCACTAGGAGAGCTTGCAGTTCACAGACTCACTTTGCAGATGTCAGAGCAAGAAGTAAAATAGTTTTCCAAGTGATGAACTTTAAATCAGCCTGAAAGGCAGGTAAAAAAGGAGTTAAGGTCAGTTTTTCAAGAACAATGTTGAGATCCCAAATAGAAAGAATTTGCTTTCAAGGGGGTCTCAAGTGCCACACTCCTTTCATAAACTGACCACAAAAAGAGATGAAAAGAGGAGAGTCTGTGCAGTCAAGCTGAGATAGCCATGAGATGCACCTTGCTAGAAGAGTAAGATGAGCTACTGTTGAGTAGCTCATTGAAATATTTCAAAACCAGAGGGGTAGATACCACCTAGAAAATCTCTTTCACTTGCAAACATAAGATTTTCTAGTAGAAGGTTTTCTTGCCTTCTTCAATACCTGCACATTCTCATGGAACAAATGCCTAAAAAGTATCAAAACAGAATCATCCAGGCTGTCAGTTGCAATTACTCTAAGATGGGGCGCACCAGTTGCACTGTGTGAGCATAACCAGAGTGTGAGGAAGCTTGTGGTAATTGTCCTTGACCAATTGCATTAAAACAGTGAATCATCTTTGCCTAGGCCAAAAGAGGGTCACCACAATGATCTTTTGTAATTCTTTCTGAATTTTCAGAAGTACCTTGGGTATCAGTAAAAAAGGTGGAAATGCAGAAGGAAATATTCACATCCAGGTGAAAAAGAATGCATCTGTCCTGAAGGTATGGCTGCACAGATGTCTCAAACAGAACTTTTCCAATGAGGCAAATAGATTTGTTTGAGGTGCTTCCAACATCTGAACCAATCCTAGAAGAACTCTGTCTTGAGTTTCCAATGTGATCTGCTTAGTCTGTCTGCCACTAAGTTTTTTTTTTTTTCCTGATGGGATGTTTGAGGCTTGAAGTTTCAGAGAATGCTGTAATGCTAGCCACCAGGCAATCACTGTCACCTGGCAAAGAGGGTATGACCTTGTATTGCCTTGTTTGTTCAGGTACCACATGACTGTGCTGTTGTCTGAGACCACTAAAAGGAGACTTGGAGACCATAAGTGGTGAAGAACTTTAAAGGTCTGAACCACTGCAAACATTTATTTGATGTTTATATGCTTTGTAGCATCTGAAAGACTCTATTTGCCTTGCACTTGAACTCCCCTGGACACTGCTCCCCATATAAAATCAGATGAGCCCATCTGGACCAACTAAACTGGGATCTGGAGAGAGAAGAATAAGCCTGGTTTAAGAGACATCTGATCTGTCCACTACTGGAACTCTCGTTTCACAAATTCCAGAACTGGTACCTGGAGCACTAAGGGATGCAGGTGCTAGGTCCAATGACTCTTTAATTACCATTGAATTTTTCTCATGTGGAGTCTGGCCAGTAGTAGTATCATGAAGATCATTGATGCCACAAGGACTGGAATTTTGAAAAACTTTATAGCAGAGACTGCTTCTTGAAGAGAGAATCCCAGAACATGTTCTGGAAAGTCAGAACTTCGTCTTCTGATAGGAAGGCCATTCTTTTATTCTGTGTCTATCACATACCCCAGGAAGATGATTCTTTTTGTGAGCATGTGAGACAGGACTTTTGTAGGTTCAGTCTGAAGTTGGGAGCGATTGGAATGTGATGATAAGCATCTTTCTGATCTAAAGTCACCATGAAACAGCAGTTTGGAAGAAGGGGTAGAACCATCTACAGGATGAGCATTTTGAATTTGGATACTTTTAGACATGTACTTAGGTAAGACAAATTTCATACTGGTCTTCACAGTAACTCCTTTTTGGGTACCAAAAACATTTTGAAATAAAATCATTTTCCTTTTTGTGGTACAGGAACTGGTTCTATAACCCCTGTTTACAACTTGTGAAGGAGTACCAGAGAGAACAGATATGTCTGTTCTGGTGCATGTAGGAGGATTCCACTCAGAGGAGGAGGAATTTCTGTCCAGTGCAATGAATATCCTCCCTGAATTATTCTCAGCACCAGTTTGTGTGAGACTATTTGTGGTTATGTTGCTGGGCTGAGTGAAAACCTGGAAGAAAGCAAAAGGAAAGGCAGAGGACAAAAGGAAGAGATGGAATGCTCTGGGTTTCAGCATAGTCATTCTTTAACAGGGGAGTGATTTTTTTGGGGGGAAAGGAGTCTCTTTTATTTGGTTTGGAAGCATTATCCATCTGCCATTTCCTCTTGGTACACTGACTCTTGTTAGGTTGCAACTTTTGTTTGTTCTGCTCCCTGAGTTGGACACCTCATAACAGGAGAACCTGGGAATATGAGAGATTCTTAACCATACTTAACTCCCAAGACCAGATTTGCCACTGCTCAAACACACCTGCTATCCTCCCTCCTGTATGGTTCACTCATATTCACAAACCTTAGAAAATCAGACCTCAACAACCTTGAAGCATGCTACAACAAAATTGCTAAATATGCCACTAATCATACATACAGATCTCACCACTGTGCAGCTCTCTCACAGTTAGACTGGCTAGAGCTCCCCAACCTTTTATTATTTAATCAGCTAACCTTAACCCACAAAATTATTTATCACCCCAGCAACTGCCCTGTGATCTCCTACTAAGTCCAACCTAGTAACAATCTTAGAACCCTTAGATCTTCTAAAAAATTGTTACTCAAGATTGCCAACTTCCACAAAATTCATGGCAACTCCCTCTATTCTCACAAGATATCCAAACTCTGGAATACTCTTCCAGAGACAATAACAAAAAACTAACAACAATCAGTTCAAATCACTCCTAAAGGAACATCTGACTAATCATTGGCTATGCTCTTGCTACTCTCCAGGATAATTATTTAACCGTCTTCTACTACTGTTCTCAGCATAACTCCTGTCATCTGTTTATTAATTGTGCTTATATATAAATTATTCCACTACTTGTATTGTGCATTTGCTGTTTTTGTACTATTGCTTGTATTGTTCTATTGACTGTATTGCACTATTGCCTACATTGTATTCTGTTGCAAAAATATGTTTTCTGTAATACTGTGGAGCTTTTCTCCCCGGGTTTCTGCTGAAAACAGGGGCCCAGCCCAGTCAGACACTGCCCGGTAAACCAATGTAATAAATAAATAAATAAATAAATAAATCTAGGTGCCCTATACATCAAATTATCTCTATTATCTCATTTTTTGATAATCTGGGTGACAACAGGAGCAAACACAAATTCAGAACTTAAAGAAACATTCAAAATCTCAATTTTTAAATCCTTAGAAAAATTCTGGTTATATAACTAAACATATCTTTTCAATATGACAGAAGCGGCTGCATTTCTAGAAATTGTGACCACACACCTTCCAGAACATTACACAAAGCATGTTGAAAAAACTTGAGTCACATCAGAAACAATCTCATTCATGTAACACTTCTGTTCAGCAGGCAGAATTGAGCAAAGTCATGTAAAGCACACTGTAAAATGAATTTCCACATAAAGCCCTGATAATTTAAAATTCTAAAAAACTAAATTACTAGACCAAACCTACATTTTTCCCTGGTATTCTAACCACTTGCCAAATTTATCCTCGGAGGTTAGAAGAAGCCAAGGTCCTCTTGTTAGAGTTGGCACTTGGAAAAACAACAACCCAGTCTTTTGACCAAGGACCAAAGAGAGCTGCAAGATCAGCGTGCACCTTGTATTGCCTCATAGCCATTTTAGGAATTGGTTCACTAGCCAAAGGGGTTTTACATTTAGTTTTATAGACCTCTTCTAAGGCCAGTAACAGAGGAGGGACAGCAAAAACATTTGTAATCTCATCCTCAGTAAGATAATAAACTCTGTTAATCTCTGGTATAGCTACAGATTGCTTCCAATCAACTACATCTCTAAACCTAACCTGCATCTGTGGGAAGGTAAACGCCTGCTTGGGGATTTGAACCTGATCACCTTCCAAAGAATCAGATTGGACAGACTCAGAGTGTTCAGTACTGTCTGCATCAAAGTCCGCATCAAAATATGTGGCCATAGACTGATCTCTAGAGAAGGTAGCCCCATAGTCATTTTGAATAGGAGCATAGTCTCTGAGATTAGTTAACTGTGAAACACTCTTAGCTAAGAAAACCACATCAGCCCTATACATGGTAATAACCTGACTGCCTGCAGTGTGGCAAAGCTTCTGTTTCTTTTTACTATGACCTATACTACAGGACAAAATAACTGGGGACAGAATATTATGTCCGGTAAGCAGTCTCTTACCCTGGACATCTCCTGCATCTAAAGGGTTTGGTTCTCCCATATTTCAACCAGAGGATGTGTTTGAGCCCCGTACCATAAATGATTGCAGGCTAATATGGTGGTGATTGGGGAAAAAGGTAATTCACCTGAGGGCCAGCTTAAGGCAACAATGGATTCATAAATTGTAGGCTGAGACATGTTTTTGTTGATTTTTTTCCTAAGGTGCACCAGGATTTGATTGGGGGGGGTAGCTGTATCAGGATCCATCAAATCTTCGTTTGATATGGAGAACAGGCTCTAAAACCCCTTTAGACACCATTTAATCCAGAACAGGATGAAACAAGAGATGTTAATTAGATTGGTGAAGAGGGATCCCTTGGAAAAGAGGAAGGAAATCTTACAGCCATTAGTAGCTCTTTTGAATGATTCTCAGAACTCGTATGTCTGAAATTATTTTGTGCTACAGGAAAAAGTAAGGACCTAGACTTTGGGAAATGTTTACTGGATTGCCAGAGTAGAGAGGGGGAAACACAAAATGGTGCATATAGTCAACCTGATTATTTTAGATTACCATTGGTTTGGGAGTATTCTGTATTGTTTTCTTGAAACTCCCTGACATAGTTCTCTGAAAGACTGCTTGCCTGTAATCTATTGTGATTGCTTACAGTGCTTCCTATAAAATGATCCCAAACTGGAAAGACAGTTTATATAAAATTTAAATAAAAACCAGAGCAACCCCTTAAATTAACATTCCTCTTTAAGTCAAATATATCCAGGAGAGTATTCAGGAACTCATCTTTCACATCTTCTGGTAAATTCTGAGAATGCAGCCAAACAAATCTTTGTATAACTGACCATGTGGTAGCTTCTCTAGAAATATCATTAACAAATCATTAGAATATTTTAGAAAGTGTTTAGTTACCTAAGACACTGAAAAAAAATTGAATAGTTCAGAAATATCTTAAACTCTGAGGTAGGAAGGGCAGTAAATAACTTTCTCATATTGTCAAATGAAACCAGCAGAAAATTAGAAATGTGAGCTTTTTGAAGCAAAGGTAGAGGAAATATAAACTTTCTTCCCAAACTTAGAAAAGGTTTTCCCATCCTTGTTAGATGGAATACTGTTTGACAGAAGATTGTTTTGTCAGAGAAATTAGTGTAGGGTCTGACTTAGAGTTTGTAAAAAGAAATGTGTGGATCTGGAGCACCTTATATACTTATCAGAGTTGCCATGGGCAGTTGACTAAGTGTCAGGCAAACATCTGGCTGCGAGGAAACCATCCTCTATGACTGGTAAATCAGGAGGAATAGTTGCAGACTGAGTGAAATCCACCTGTTAGAAATCAATAATGTCTTTGCTGGAGCTCTGGTATTAATTTTGTTCTCACTGAAATAATTCCTTCCCGTGTGCAGAATCGGAAGAAAAACTTTCCTTAGAGTCAGGTTCTCCATTCTGTGGAATAGGAACTTGGGAATCACAATCTACATTTAATTTCTGTCCCCCTGGCTGATAATCTGATTTTGAAATAGAGGGGAATATTTTCCTTTTTAAATGAAGGAAAGGTTCAGAATGTAATGACAGAAAGGCTTAAACCTTTAGCAAACCACAGACAATCCTCCTAGTTTGCTCTAGCTGAAGACCCTACTAAAAAGGGCACACTAAATAATGGTCCTTTCCCCAGGAATCAAGTTCCTCAGAGAGACCCAGTAAAGGAACAATGTCTGCCCTCTCCTCTGATGCCAACAAAATTGGTTCTTAATTTTCTGAAAAGATAAGTGAACAGACACAGGAGATGTTCCTGCCTCTTGGTCCTTAGTGGCTTCCCAAGGAGTGGCAGCATCAAAAGGCATGAGAAAAACTGATGAGTGTTCCAAGAAACCTGATATGGCCACAGCAGAATTACTCACCAATAGTCAAGGTAAAAAGGAATCCAGAGTTAAGAGCAAAGTCTCCTATGCAATTTTTCTCTTCTTGCATACTGAGGAGGCAATGTCCAAAGAACTGGGACACAGGTCTATCTCTCTATTGAAAAATGTGTCCAAAAAAGAGGTTGAAGAGGCTTAGTATTGCACTTTCCCTGCTGAATGAAAAGTCAAGATCTTAGGTAAATCTTTTTGGTGGCAACCTCCAAAACCATCAGCCCTAACCCCCACCAAAATTTTGACAGAAAAGTTAAACCTTTTCTCATAAAAATGGTAAAAATGGAACAGAATCGCTAACAGGGTACTTATCTGCCCAGCTTTGAAGATATGCTTGCTGACCATCAAGATCTGGAAGCCACAGCAGAGAGCATTCTTCAATATTAACACAGTTCTGAAATTTTGTCGCCCTAACCATGGACTTTATACTGCTCCCCTTGGGTTCTACAATGATTAGGGCACTTGGAAGGTGCCTTAAAGCTTTGGAAGTTAGCCAGTCAGCCAGTCGTTGGCTGATATGTCACAAGTAGCTTAGGCTTCTACAAAAGTGGCCTAATAATGAACATATATGTGCTCTAGGGGTTAGGCAGCACATAGATTGTTGTAGGGCAATATTACTTATAATTTTTGACTGTTTAGTGATTGAGGGCTCTGGGAATGTAGGCTTGAAGTACAACAAATGACAGTGTGAGAGGTAAAGTAACACAAAGTTTGAAACAGTAGCTGGAAGGACTGAACATATGAAGCTATCAAAATAATGGCGGTGTTGAGGGTATTTCTATAGCAATTCTAATTAAGTTTTCATGCTGATATTTCATTTGAGGATATTATAAATACATTAAATTAATTAAAAGACTATTTGCTTAAAACTGGGAAGTAATATGGGGATAATTTTAATGCTAGTTGCACATATTCTGGGACACTTTTGCAACAGAGATAACAACCTAAATGCCTAGGTAACTAGCTAGCTTGACATGATAAATGACAAAATAAGAAATGGGAAAAATAACGGATTTACAAGATCATTTTGATACTACTCTAACAGTGGGAATATTATATGGGGAGATAAAGTTATATTTGTTTAAATATGTGAGTATGGTTTGAGTTACAACAGAAACAAAACAGAATAACAGACCAAGTAGAAGCTATATGAGAATGAAACAGAGATGTATTTTGTCACAGATTATGCTCATTGTATTGGAAAGATAGTTACAATTCTGCATAATTATTGTTCTGCACTTTACAGGATGCAGTGTTGATAAAATTCATAGCAAAGAAATCAAACATTCCTTATAAAAATACAAGAAGTCTTGATGACATATCACTGTCTGCAGGGTGAAAAGAAATAATGCTTCACTTGTGCTATGGAGCTTTTTCATACCAAGAATATCCCACCTGCTCTTACTCCCATAAAACAAAGCAAAAAAAAAAAAAAAACGAGAGACAGTTTTATATGAACTTCAAAAAATATTTTAAAAGGTAAAATAAAAATGGTACAAAAGAAGCAAGCTTGTCTTAAAGTACATCTATTTAAGTAAATATATTTAATTTCTAAGGGAATAAACAACAACATTATTTGGAAAATGTATTTATGAGAATATGTATTTAATTAAATTACATTTTAAATACAGGATAAAATATTTGACTTTTGTAAACCACAAAAAGACATAAGCCACACAAGCTAAGGTGTCATTTGTTGGATTTGCTGTTCTCTTCCTTCTTGACTGCTGTAAATTGTCTAAATGTTTGATGTGGAATATAAAGTTATTTGGAAATAGCAAAAAATATCTAGCAGATTTCTTTAACTCAGTCACTAAAGGAAATAGCAATGCAAAGGGTGGAAGCAATCTACCTAGATTTTAGCAAGCTATCTGATACAAAGTTTATTCATTTATTTGTTTATTTACTCTTAGCTGACCAGGTTAGTACCACTAGGCTAATGGCCTCTTTCCAGGGGATACCTGAAGTAATATTCATACTGACTCAGGGAAATTTGGCCGGGGCACCAGGGAGCTTCCCTTACCTTTTTTTCCAAAAGTGCTGAGGGATCTTTTACCTTCATCAGACCATACCTCTCAATCTCTTAGTGCAAGAAGTCTAGACAAATCTTAAAATAATGGGGGAACAAAGGCCCAAAAATAGAGATAGATTTTAAATATTGGTCTCATAAACTTTGAAAGTTGCTAGAAATTGTATTAACATGCATTTTATGAATTATATGCAGTTTGAGACTCAAATGCATGTCATTATTTAGTGATTTCAATCCTCAGTGATTTGCTAGAAAACCACACATTTTATGGGGAACATACCAAACATATGAAGCAAAAATCAGGACATTTTGCAAAAATCTGCACAGTTCAGAGGTACAACCTGAGAAGCCGCCACCTCAGATAGATGAGGCATCAGTTTAAAATTTTGTTTGAAAGATAACACACTCAGGTAATAGGGTCATAAGCAATAACTAGGCTATGATGTTTTTAAGCCTAGCCATGCTTCCCAAATGTAATGGACAGGAAATTATACCACTAATTTTACATGGGATGTAGCTTGGGCAAGCATTCTAACAGGGACATATGTGGCAGACCAGGAGTAAATTGTCGATTCCTCATCCACTGATCCAAGTTTTGCTTGAAAAAGTGTAGGGAGGAACCTTGCTTCACACTGAATGGAAGCATGTTCAGGAGAAGGGGTAGTCTGTGAGACACATATCAATCCTTCCCACATGTCCTATGCATGATGCTTATAAGGTTTAGTTCCCCAGATCAGGTGTTTCTGATACTACTTGATTTGCAGATGGGAAACAAGCCAGAAAGAGCTGGATCAAATGATGCTTTTCAGTCCAGGCATAGATCACCTGTCAGCATACTATCGGAGGCTGAGTATAAGGATAAGGCTTTGAGGCAGGCCATGTAGTACATGGGTTCTATACCATATCTTCTGTTTGTGAGAAATCTCTCTAGATACTCCATTTGTTAAATGTGCCTGGTCAGGTACATATCAAATGGGGCATTGTATTCAATGACTGGTCTGATAAGGGCAGAAGGGCAGAGTATTATGGAGCAATGACATCTCTGGATGTAAATGCCACAACCTTGCTTGCAGCTTAGAATGATTTCCTTACTATGATAGACACATGATGGCCAAAGGCATTCCCAGGTCCCTGACCAGGGGGTCAACTCTTAGGTGTGCATTGTCCATGCAGTAATTCCCCAGTGTGGCCATCTTCCCAAAAGATGCTATTATGTATTTTAGCTCTGCATTTTAGACTGTGATTTTGCTACCAGATATTAGTCTGTGTCAATCCTTCTTGGAGATGCTTGTGTCACTGGGGGATTCTATTACTGTGCCTAGTTTACAATCATCTGTGAATTTGGTCAGACAGAGGCCCTTGACGCTAGCCTTGACTTCCGAGAAGCAGATGCAAAAAAGGAGCAGTCTCAGCACCAAGCCCTGTGAGACTCCAATAATGACTGGTCTTTTTGTGGAGCTAAACTCATCTATCCTTACTTAATGTCTCATATTTGTGAGACAACTGGCTATCCAGTGGGTGATGCATGGGTTTATGTCTAATTTTGTAAGCTTAACTACAATGCCTGAGTGGATATAGTGTCAAATCCTTTAGACAGGTTAAGATAGGCAGTTTGCACCTTTTTAACATAATTTATTGCGTTGGTGATGTTCTAAAAGAAGTCCACCAGGTTAAATAGGCATGACCTGTCTTTGATGAAACCAAATTGGTTTTGATCCAATGTTTTGAAGTTTCCTGTGTCACTATTTATCAATTCCATGATGTCTGTCCTAAACACTAGCAAACATCTCACAAGAGACCATTATACTAGGGGATTTTAACATGGACTGGAAAACCATAGAATCCAATTTCCCATCTAATGTCATAAATCTATATGGTTTCTTTCAACCAATCTCCACCCTACCAGAGACAATAAACCAGTCAATAAGGTAACTATTATTGACTGAATACTAAGTAATAACCCCAAAAATATGCCCACAGCTAGTATCCTTCTTGATGTTTTAAGTGACTATAACCCTACTTTTGCCATAACAAAGCTTAAGTCTGTACAAACATAGCACTAACTATACATATAACCTCTCCTCCTTGAATGCTGACTCCTTTAGCATTAACATAAAAGCTAACAATTGGAAGTTGCTAGAACCAACTGACCTTAATGAAGCTGTCACCTTTTTCAACACAACATTCACCAAAATATGAAATACCCAACCTTCCATCAGAACAAAAAGGATAAAAATTAACCCTTCACCTTGGCTGTCTAATGAGACTAAACAACTAATGAGAAACCATAACAAAGCATGGAAATCTTGGAAGCAAAGATTGAAACTCGAACCGGAAATTAATACAAAACACACAAAAAACGAAGGCTCTCAAAAGTAAAGTGCAAACAAACTTTAGTAGTGTCTCCTGGCACCTCGGCTAAAAAGCCTTCAAGGGATAAGTTGTTACACCGACAGCACATTATTTATAATGAATCACATGATGTTAACCAATTATACACATTGCACAAACCCTTTTCATTTAAAGCGACTTCGAACCATTGAAAATGCTTGTAAACTCATTTCCCAGCCGCATTTTTATACACTACATTGACTATAATTTAAAGTCAATATGTATGCTTTATATTTAACTACATGCTTCAAATCAGACAAACCCCTGTGAAAACAAAATTAAAATCTGATTTACTTTATCACCGTTAATTTCATATATTAATATGCACCTCCAGGTTAAGACGTGAAGGAAATAAAGCGTAATTAATGATGAACCTGGTTTCCAAGGCTAACAATTTTCTATGGTGAGTTTCCCCATGTTGATGTGAAGGCATCGCCAACACACTGAAGAATAATGATAAGGAATAAATCTTGGAAACAAAGCAGTTCCATCGCCAGTTTCCAGCTATACAGGCATCTTAGGATGGTTCTGTATCACGTTCTGATATTAACCCATTTTCAGCGAATGCTAAAAATAGCAAAGCTGCAGAACACCAAATTCTTTCCTAGGGAAAGAATTCAGTTGGCCCGTTCTGTGGCTTCGCTATTTTCAGTGCTGTGGTGGAAAGTTAGGGTTAGGGTTTGGGTAAGTGTGTGACTGTGCGGATGTTAGGGCTAGGGTACGGGTTAGGTGAGTTAAGGTTAGGGTGCGGGTTAGGTGAGTTAGGGTGAGGGCATGGGTTAGATGAGTTAGAGTTAGGGCGCGGGTTAGGTGAGTTAGGGTTAGGGGAGGGTTAAGTGAGTTAGGGTTAGGGCATGGGTTAGGTGAGTGTGCAATAGTGACGGACCTTAGTGTTAGATTTTATGAATATAAATCTGAAATTAATTATGTTGTAAATATGCTGAAAGAAAAGGCTTGCTTAAATGCAGAAACAAAGTTTAAGTAATATGTGATCAGCAGTCATACTAAATGACCATGGCTTGGAAAAGGAATCTGCTGAATGGACATTTTTCCCTTAAAGAACAATGGCATGTTAATCTGCATGGAAAAACAGGATAAGAGATGTTTTTTATACAAAGATCCAAATAAAATACAGAATGTTCACACTGTCAGAAAAGCTGATCTCTGACAATGTGTTTTCTCAAAAATATGTTTTTCTTCATAAAAAACAGGATATGCTTATCAGCATTGACATAAGAACACATGTTTCTATACACAGATTCAAATAGAATACAGGACAATGTGTTTCCTCAAAAATATGTTTTTCTACATGGACATCAGGACACTGTTACAGGATATTCACACTGTCAGAAAAGCTGGTCTCTTACAAGACATTGTTAAACAAGGAAGTTTAGTATTGTTTCTACAGGATAAGCAATTCTCCAAAATATGTTTAAAAAGAGTATATAAAGAGCTGTATAAATCCAGTTGTTTAGGGATATGGTAGGAACACATTTGGTGTTCTGAGGTAAATGTTATATCTCTCACATCATCTGTACTATATGAGAAGTAAAGTTGGAACAGTACTTTTAAGCTGCAACGTTTGTCCAGTTTTATTTATTATAAAAGTTATTGGTTACTGCTCTTAAAGACAAGTGCTGCAAAGTATATTCTCTCATCAGTGTATATTCTGCAAGTTTCTGTATGCAACAGACTGTGAATGCAAATATAACTAGACTTTGAATTTTAGCAAGAATCCATCCAGGCAAGAAGCAAGAAGCAAGCAAGTAAGAGCCATATAATAATTTTTTCAATGGCGAGGCAGCTGAGTGACTAGCACCATATAATTTTTCAATGGCAAGCTAGTCTGCATTTGAACCTACAATCTGCATTCAAACACAGGAGGAGTGATGGTAAGCCCTGCAGAGGGTCACTTCAGTTCAATTGCAGTAACTAACATTTGTACGTATGTGTAAATCCTAAACAGAAGTATTCCAGTTTATGCAGCTTGCAGTAGTAAAGTTTTTTTTAGACGTCTGCAATCCGGAGTGAGACTAGTTCAAGAAATTCGCAGTGCCATAAATTCTTCAAGAAAAGGGGGATATCCACTAGCCCATCAGTCCACTGCCTGTTGTGCTTTCCCAGCTTCTCAAGTGACTTTGAAAAATTTCCAGCCATCTGCAATAGCAGCCTGATCACCTGTTTTCTTGCTAACTGGTAAGACTTTTTTCTGTGTCACATATTTAGTGTGGATGATGTTAAAACAGTTTGTATATTCTTAAGAGAGTTTTTATATTCTTAAGACAGTTTGTATATTCATATATAGTTTCTGTATTCCTAGACAGGTTGTATATTACTAGATAGTATGAATATTATTTATAATTCATGCAGGAGTAAACCAAACTTTAGTAAATTCCAATGTTGGTATACACAGCACATTGGTAAATGTAAAACCTTATTAGGGCAGGTTGATAGTAAGGCATTATGCAAATGTATTACAATATTTGACTGGTATCTCAAAGAAAATCATGTGAAATATGACAAATGTTTATTGTGTGCTTCAACAAAAACTGCATTTTGTGTATTATGTCATAAAAAAATATTGCATCATATTGCTAAAAAAATAGACTGTAAAGACAGATTTGAAGAATTAACTAAGAGTAAAGTGTTTCCATTACATTCTGATGTTGAACAGTTATGTCCTGTCACCACATGTGAGTCAAATCAGTTACTGATAGAACCCCTAGTACATTTTGTTACAAAGGAATGTAGTAAACTTCTAAACGACAGACACAATGAGTTCAGGAAGCTTAGACAAGTTATACATACATCTTTTCAAAAGTGCATAGGAGTTTCAAATTCAGCAGAACAGCTTACTAAAGAATGTCAGAAAGACCATGCAACATCACAGGAAATTCAACAGAAGTTGCAGGGTAAAGAAAATAAATTAGCTGAACTGACAAAGACTGGGAACTTCCTACATACACAGTTAATCTGTGCAAAAGAAATATATTTTATAATATGTTTATGTTTTGAAAATGGTTAAACATACATGGTAGGATGGTAGGATTTGATGTCTGGACAAATCATTCTTAAATGTTTTACTTTCATTCAGTTAAAGCAATACATCTATCAGTACTACAGTAAAGTAAAGCATATGAATGCCATTCATTAGCACAGTCAAAAGGTAAACAAAACTGTTCTAGTGTATTATAATATATAAAATTAAATAAAAATAGTTAATAAGAGTAAAAATTTAAAGTCACAAGACTGACATGCTTGTATAAAGATACACATATACAAGACAGACATGCATGTATGTTCTTTTCATCTAGAGTACATCTGTTACAATACACAAGAATAACAGGCAGACAACAGCAAATATAAATAATATAAATATAAATGTGTTGGTTAAACTAATATCTATTTTGTTTTTACAATTTGTTTATAATTATATAGTAACACCAAACAGTTAAAGTTCTGAATTTTAAAAATAAATAAAATCACAGATGGTATTATTCAAAAGTTTTTGTAAAATTAATGGCGGGACAGTTAAATAGTTAAATAAATAAATAAAAAATACTGAAATCCATGTAAGGTAATTATAAAATGATGTCTATTTATGTAGTATAAATGCATAGTTATGCAAATCAAAATCACATTAAAGGAAAAATGCTAAAAGAATTAACTATAGTTTACAGAGTATGAAATGTGAGCTCAGACCTTCCTAGACTGGATGAATAGTTACAGGAAATGCTGGAAAGATAAGATAAACAACAAGACTGATTGCCAGATAAATAGCTTGAGTTTTTCTAAAGCATCATTGTTATTAAAACATAATTGTTAAAATGTTTACAAGCAACACTATTTAGTAATTGTCATAAAATGCCACAATTGTGCATAGATGTCACTTATAATCTGTTTGCAAGTAAATGTTAAAAGGACAAAAAAGAAAAAAAACTCAGTTGTATCAAGTACAGCCAGCAAATGGGCTATAGTATATATACAGTTCAAATCAATTGTGCAGGAGAATGTAAATGCCTACTAGTGGTAGTAAACAGCAAAAGCTTTATAAAAAGTTATCAAGTCAGACAAAAGTTCATAATTTGATAAAATAAATGTATGACCATAGTGTTGGGCTGACATACATTCTATTCTTGCAGCGTGGGGCAGGTAAACAGTGCTGAAGTACTACAGGGGGAAGGGTACTTTCTCAGTTTTACACTGACTGTATAAGAGGGAGGGGCACTTTCTCAGTTTTACACTGACTGTATAAACAGACTGTGACAAGGGTCTGAAATAAAGCTACATAAAAATAAATAATAAGGGTCTAAAATAAAGCTACAGGAAAAAAAATATCTCATTCATTCTTGACAATACTCTTTTAGGTAGAGGGAAAAACAGGTATTAGTGTATTAGAAATACTGGTAAACTGGATTAAACCTGACAGGATAAGATATTTTACAAGTTGTTAATAGCTAGCATAATGGTTATTATTGTATTGTTTAGAATTAAATTATATTTACAGCCTGTTAAACGTAAAGCTATACAAGAGATGGTTTAAAAAAACAAGAGATGGCTTAAAACTGATTACAGCTATACAAGAGAGAATAAAGATATGCAAAAATGCATAAATGTTTCTAATAGCAAGAATGGTCACTATTTTTAATATGTTTTTGGCAAAACAATGTTGGTATAAAAAGCATGAATATTTTTAATAATTGTTGAGTATGTAGTTTAAAATAACAGGACATATGAATTTGGTATCAATTCCACTAGATATTTCTAAAGAGACAAACATTTTCCAAGATTTTGCTTAATATTAATGTTATTAAATTTGTAAGATTAGACTAAATGTACTTTATAGTCATTGTATGTACAAATGCAGAAGAATTCAGTACAAATGAGATTAATGTCTAGTAATAAATATGTGTGAAAACCATATTTAATAAAAAATGGGTCCAGGGTACCTACTAGATTGAAATGCATGAATAGCAAACAGTCTGTGTAAATACATACTGTACAGGATACATCGTAATAAGTTCAAAAGTAATTTGCCAAGTTGTAATATCATTGGTTTTACCACAGTAAAATAACTGCTTTCAAATATTTATTATCTAAGCCCAGTTCAGTACTTTATCAAGATGTTAATGGGCAGTTCAAAGACATGACCACAATGTTATGGTTAAAATGACATTGAAATTGTGTGTTTTCAGTAGTGTATAAATGCTTGCAGTAGCACATGGTTACTGTCTCTTTAGTTAATTCAACAGTTGCAAAGAGTTAATGAAACCGTTCTAAGTCATAAATTAAATTCTGTGATTGCAAAATAATAAATTAATCAAGTAACATTAAAGCAGACACAGCTCATAACTGATAAAATATTTTCACAGAATGGTCTGCAAAAGAAAAAGTTGTTAAATACATTCAGTTTTGGTAGTAATACTTTAATATCATTGTATTAACTATGTAAAATTGCATTTTGATTTGTTGTATCAAACTAAAGGTTTGTTTCTTGTGTTTTCTATATAAAATGTTTTGAGTATGTTTAAAAACAGAGGGAATTGTTAGATTTTATGAATATAAATCTGAAATTAATTATGTTGTAAATATGCTGAAAGAAAAGGCTTGCTTAAATGCAGAAACAAAGTTTAAGTAATATGTGATCAGCAGTCATACTAAATGACCATGGCTTGGAAAAGGAATCTGCTGAATGGACATTTTTCCCTTAAAGAACAATGGCATGTTATTCTGCATGGAAAAACAGGATAAGAGATGTTTTTTATACAAAGATCCAAATAAAATACAGAATGTTCACACTGTCAGAAAAGCTGATCTCTGACAATGTGTTTTCTCAAAAATATGTTTTTCTTCATAAAAAACAGGATATGCTTATCAGCATTGACATAAGAACACATGTTTCTATACACAGATTCAAATAGAATACAGGACAATGTGTTTCCTCAAAAATATGTTTTTCTAAATGGACATCAGGACACTGTTACAGGATATTCACACTGTCAGAAAAGCTGGTCTCTTACAAGACATTGTTAAACAAGGAAGTTTAGTATTGTTTCTACAGGATAAGCAATTCTCCAAAATATGTTTAAAAGAGTATATAAAGAGCTGTATAAATCCAGTTGTTTAGGGATATGGTAGGAACACATTTGGTGTTCTGAGGTAAATGTTATATCTCTCACATCATCTGTACTATATGAGAAGTAAAGTTGGAACAGTACTTTTAAGCTGCAACGTTTGTCCAGTTTTATTTATTATAAAAGTTATTGGTTACTGCTCTTAAAGACAAGTGCTGCAAAGTATATTCTCTCATCAGTGTATATTCTGCAAGTTTCTGTATGCAACAGACTGTGAATGCAAATATAACTAGACTTTGAATTTTAGCAAGAATCCCACAGCAAGAAGCAAGAAGCAAGTAAGAGACATGTAATATTTTTTCACTTAGGGTTAGGGTTTGGGTTAAGGTAAGTGGATAGGTAGTAGTGTATGTACAGTTTAGTGTAGGGTTAATTGTAGGATTTTAAGTGTATGTGTGTGGATTGATGTTTTTTAGGTGTGCTTGTGTTGTGTGCATGTGTTTCAGAAAAGCAAATTTTTTCCTTGGGAAAAATTCACTGCTCTGAATGTTCAATATTATGTGGTTTAGATATTTTAGGTTCGATGAAATAGCGTTCGCTATTTTCATCTTTCGATAGCATGATATAAATGCTCTTAGGACTACCACTTAAAATAGGATCAGATATGATAAAAGACTTTCCATGCTAAGCTGAAAAGTGAAAACCAGAACAACTCCAAAGCCTTTGGTCAGCAGTAAACATCCTACTACCTGTCCAGAGTACACAATGCACCCCAACCTATATAACCATAACACCAGCTTCACCAATCAATTCAACTTGCATTTCATTCAAATAATAACATCACTTATTACTACCTCAGCTCCAGATGTCAACACTACCCCTACCATATACAAATAACAAACCAAAACATTTTTCATTCCAACCTGTTCCCACATCAACTATTAAAAAGCTACTCTAAAAACTAAAACTGACCACCATCAGTCCTGACAACTTACCATCAGAATATATAAAAAAGAGGAGCCAAATTCTTAGCATACCCAATTTCTATCCTAATAAGACACTCTCTTAAATAAAGCTATGTCCCCACTCTATCGAAAAATATCATACATCTTACCACTACATAAATGAGGCAGCCACACTAACATTTTCAACCATACACCTGTAGCCATCTTATCTCCCCTCTCAACGGTTTTAGAAAAATACATACAAATTCAAGTCCATAGTTAGATATGAACTTACCCTCCCTAACTCAGTATGGCTTCCACTCTGACCACAGCACTACAACTCCCCCTCTTAAATTCTTTATCACAGTAAACCAGAACAGGAATTGTGGTAATTCTATTTCAGTCATATTCCTTGACTTGTCAGAGGGATTCAGCACAGTCTCCCATTCCAAACCACTAGTTAAACTGTCTGCACTAGGACTTGGCCCAACAGCACTCTCATCATTCCAAATAAAACAAAACAAACTAGTGAAAAAAGAAACACAAAGACAATGGACAAAGGACACTCCAACAGAAAATCCAATTCAGTAATGCAGTAATTTAATGAAGTAAGGTTAGCGCTTTCATACAGGTCAATGCCTGTACTTCTTCAGACAAAAAACAAAATGAACAAAGTCACCTGGATACCTTCCCCCAACTGGTAACCACACCTGCCAAAAGTCACATGATCAATTAATACCAAACTTTTTAAAAATTTCTTTTAAAATGATACAAGTAATGAAATAGTAGCAATAAATTTCTCTAACCATATCTAAAATATGCCATAAAGTATATGTAATAATAATAATACAAATCCTATCCTGTAAACACTACATATATTATTACATACAGTTATACAAATATGACATGTGTATATAAATAAGTAAACAAGTAAACAAACTCTAAAAATCAGTAAGCCTACAAATAATGAATCATATAAAAGATCACATGTAAAAATCATTTAGAATATGATGCATGTGCTACATATATCAGAAATTCTTATCTAAGTAAACTCCTTAGCTTCAATATGCAGGCTATGGAGCACACATCATTAAAACCTGGGTATCTAAAGGCATTACACCTGAGTTGCCATAAGAGCTCACACCTTTCCAACCATAATGGAATCGGGCCACCCCTAATAGACCCGTTGACTTGCTCTATAACTCTAAAATCAAAAGAGTGGCTGGTTATGTGTCTTGCTAGGGCATTTTCTACCTTCTTGTTTTTAATAGCATATATGTGTTCATATAACCTATCCCTGAGTCTTCTAGCCGTCTTTCCAATATAGAAGACATTACAAACTTTACACTTGGCCAGGTATGCTATACTTCTGGAATTACAATTAAACCTGCCATTAGATGGAAATCTATGTTCCCTGATTGCAAACAAACAACTGGTGTCAATAAACCTACAATACGGGCAGGTCTCCCATCGAAACATTCCTTTTACCCTTGAATTAGATACCTTTTTAGCTTCTAACCAGGATTTCAAATTTTGACCCCTTTTAAAAATAACTACTGGTTTAGTGGGTAAATTATTCCTCACATTCTCATCCACTGTAATGAGATCCCAATTTGTATAGAAGATACATTTTAAAAGAAGGGCCTCATTACTAAAGAGGGTAATGAAGGACGAAGTAAAATCAACAGCCGAAGTTGTACATGAACCACTAGTTACATCACAAATTGTATTCTCAATCACTACCTGGTCTAACAAGGAATCATTCAAGATTGCTTTGAAAAAACCCACGGACCTTTTAGAAGTTACTTCATTCAATATATCATCCAATAATGCCTGTGGGTAACCATGTTTCAAGAACATGTCCTTTAAGAGTTGATATTCCACTAAAAAGTCATCAAAATCTGAAACCATTCTAAATGCTCGGACAAGTTGTCTTTTGACAACTGATTTCTTCTGGTGTCCTGAATGAGAGCTAGAAAAATGTAGGAAGGAACTGGAGTAAGTTTCCTTCCTAAAAATAGTGGCAACATAACACTGTCTAGTATGGTCCTTACTCAAACATATATCCAAATAAGAAATACTTCCCCTCTGGAAATCACTGGTAAATCTTAGGAACTCAGGGGTATTATTCATATAATCAATAAGTTGCATAAAGGCTGTCTCACTGCCTTTAAAGATGATAAAAATATCATCCAGGTTCCAGGTATAGAAGTGAATAAATTCTGAGAAAGGGTTATTCCTCAACATATACTCTCTCTCCCAGAAAACCATCACTAGATTAGAGAAGCTGGCCCCACACGGTGATCCCATAGCAACACCTTCTGTTTGCACATAGTAGGAATCATCAAACAGAAAAAAGTTGTTCGTGAGTATTAAGTCTAGAAATTTCTGAACCAAATATAGCTCATCGTTGTCAATACCTTTACCTACAAGTAACTGTCTTACCCAGTCTATACGTAGGTCATGTGAGATCACCATGTATAAATCTTTCACATCAACAGTGGCAAAATTATAGTTTTCCATAAACGCCAGTTCATTCACATTGGCTAAAAATGACCAGGCATCCTTACATAACTGGGATTCATTCACTAGAAAATGTTGGAATATGCTATCAATAAATTTAGTAACAAAAGGCACAGCACGACCATCCATACAAAACAGGGTTTATTACATCAAGCTTTTGAGTTGAACTCTTTTTCAAGAATGAATCAATACATTAAAACCACAGAATAAATATACACCAGCCAATCACATAACATAACTCATAAACACATTATATAATTATGCAATTTGTAAAAAGCTGCACTAAAATCAACTTAATAATGTGCTGAAATGCCATGGGATATGTGATGGAATTATGCCTGTTGACTATTGGTCATAGGGGAGGGTTGTACAAGTCTTTATGTATCTTGGGGATTCCAAAAATGACAGGAATTTGTGGTGCAGGAACTGTAAGAAAGTTGAAAATATCAATCGAGATATGTGCTTCAGTAAATAAATCATTCAGGAATCCCCTGATTTTTCTGTGTTCACCATGAAGTTCATTCAAAGAAACAGGTTTATAATGGGCTGTATCCAAGAGTAAAGTAATTTTCTCCTTGTACAGACTATTATCCATGATAGTGATACCCCCACCTCTGTCTGGTTGTGTTATCCTCAAATTACTATTTATCAACTCTGTTAATAACATTCTTTCATCATTACTTAAATTATTACCATCTGGGCCGTTCCTAAATAGTCCCAAATTTCTCAAATCAAACTCAGAAATACGCTCAAAAGCCATTAAAGTAGGATGCAATATATAGGATTGAAAGTACTATTTACTTGAAACATATTCCTTACCGTATGATCATGGTCATCGTGCATGTCCAAAACTCATTTTAAATTGAGTTTCCTCATGTACAATTTCAAATCTATAATAGTTTTGGCCAGGTCAATATTCTTGGAAGGTAAAAAAGTTAAACCCCTTGCCAACACTTCAGCCAACTCAGTACTAACGAAGAAATTAGAATAATTGAATACCTTGAAGTCATTAGTACTATTAAACACAATGTTCAAGTTACAATCCTGTCCACAAAAGTCAATAGGTGAATTATTGCCCACATAAGTATCCAAACACTCACCAAATGAGGTGGATGGGCTGTGGATTATCATTGTGCTTGTCGTTGGTTCATCCGGTCACTTTTCTTGTTGTTCTGGCGAGTCAGATTCCCCTGAGCACTGCTGGAGTCCTGTTGAAAATTCTATGCACTATCTAAGCAGTTGGAATGTAAATGGGAGTCATTATGAGTGGAATTAGCAGCATTAAAGTTGTTTCTGCTATATTGCAGCCTCTCGCTGCAACAGGAGCCCTCTGTAGCTGTTGAAGTGCTGGATTGCTCAAAGGCTGGGTTGTGGCATGAAACATCATAACGTTCAGCCGTCCCTGCATCATGAACAGTTCGCTCATCCTAATTGACAGTAGAAAGCCCTGCCCACTGCTGAGAGCCTGGAGAGCATGGATAAGCGGTTCCCTTGTTGTAATCTGTTTCATCTCTACTCATTTTTTGATTTTAGCAGATCTACATTTAATTAACTGAGTGTCAATGCTGGAGAAAATACCTCACAGTCATACTTGTACCTAATAAAGTCCTGATCAATTTTAATAGCAGTATCTATTGCATGTATTTAATTTTCAAGTACTCTAATTTTATAATGAGTAATGAAACATTCCATGAGTTGCAACCTCTGCATGTTAAATAATTTCAATAATTCTTCGTGGAAAGGGGACTCAGGTACAAGACTTGTGGGGTAACACCAGGTCCTCAATCCTTTAGGTACAATATTCCTGTGAATGCATTCACGAAAATAGAGTACCTCGAGCTGCAGTTTCTTTAATTTAAAAAACTTGGAATCCAAACTCTTTATTCTATTAGAAATACTGATGGAAGCTGTGCCAGTAGGAACAGCATTATTAGCAACAGAGCTGTTAGAGTTCAAGTCTGACATAGGTAGCAACCAATGTTACAGGTTATTATGATCAGATAATACAGTGTTTGAAAGGGTTTGTAAAGTTTGTCCATTGTTACCATTTTGGTTCAAGTCTCTGGGGGTTGTACTGGTTGTGACACCCATGGGACCACCTAATACGTTGGAATTCTCCTCACTGTGACCTAGGTTTTGCGAACCAAAACATGTTCAGGCTGAAGGGGAAGGAGGGCGATTTTCCAAATTGTTGTTAGATACAAGAGCATTAGAAGTACTGCTTGCCACAATACCAGCTCATCATTCAACAGATATTTAACCAATATAATGCAGACCCTTACATGGCAAAATTAAATCTCTCCCTTCTTTGATGTAAGTCAGAATTCCTTGAGGCTCATTTCTGGGTACTATGCTATTTAATATCTTCACAAATTATGTGCATACTGCAAACAAGCATGCTTTTATCATACAATATGCTGATGATTCTATTCTTATCTGCTCAGCCAAAAGCCTGGAAAAGCTGAATCAGCTTATTCAGGAATCCTGTTCTGTTGAGGCTTGACTAGCCAAGTCACTACTGTTAACCCCCCTCAAAAAAAAAAAAAACTAAACTTAACTTGTTCACCTCCAAACTCTAGGAAACAACAAAAACAGCACCACCATTTTCTCATTCAATCTTACTAACATTGAATTAGTAACTCACACTAAATTCATAGACATCACCATTGACGAAAATCTAAAATTCAACCACCGCATGCAACAGGCAATAAAGAAAACCAGTCAAAAAATAGGATCCCTCTTTTTGGGCCAAACTATGTCTAGCAGACAAAGCTAGAACAACCACACCTACCTACTGTCTACTCTTCTCTATGTACCCCCCCCCCCCATACTCATTAAACTTCACTCTACCTTACTCTCTGCATTTGAGCAATGCTATAAAAAAGTAGCCAAGTTTGCTTCTAGTCACAAGTACAAGACCCATCACTGCATATCTCTCAAACACACCTTCAATTGCTAGAGTTGAAATTCTCCTTAACACATTCACAACTGCTAACTCATTCACAACTGCTAACTAACACATTTACAACTGCTAACTACCCACAAACTCAAATATTATTCTAAGAAATGTCCAAGTGTAAACAACATTCTACACCTAAATAACGCCACTAGATCAATGTGATCCACTGACAAACTACTGTTGGCAATAACCAAATCAAAGAATTCTGTCTCAGCTCAAGAAACCACCTGCTATCTTTATTATAGTCTCTTATCCCAACAACCTATCACTGTCTCCTTTATATACTCCTCTGAATACATTTCACCTAACCCTTCAACTTTGCTTTTTTCTAACATTGTCTACATCTCTGAATTACAGTGATATTATCATCATTAAGCTATTCCATTCTCCACACATCTTACTCCAGTCTACTGACCCCTATCTCTGTTCTCTCACCTCCCTCACATTGTGCCATGAATCATATTCCTTCTTTCTCTCTTTACCACTCAAGATCTGATATACCTTCTCTTCACCTCTTTTACCCATACTCCCTGTCTATGTTGTCCTTTAAACAAGTAAATTTAACTTCTTCTTCACTGTTATAAACACTTCACCATGTAAAATGCCCTCCTGTAATTCCTAGACAACACCAACTATGCCCATGACTCAGGAAATATAGCATCACCCCTTTTCATAGACTTATCCATGACTTTTGATACCATATCCCATACCCTACTACTGTCTAAGCTCTCTCCCCTTAATATTTCCTCCCCAACTATCAGTTGGTTTTCTAGTTATGTCTCAAATATGCAACAGGCCATTAAATGAAATAACTGTACCTCCACCTACCATGACACCCTCACTGGCATCCCCCAAGGCTCCATACTGGGCCCTTTACTCTTCAATATCTTCATAAATTACTTCCATTCTTGCATCCCAAATGCTAAACTCATCCGATATGCTGATGACTCTATTATCATTTGATCTGCTGAATCTCTCCCCACACTCTTGCAAGTAACTCAGGCCACCTTTAACAGCATCGAGGCTTGGATGCTAAACAATCACCTAGCCCTCAATGCATCCAAAACCAAAATCATGATATTCACCCCATCTAAAAACACCAACACAGACAAAAACTCCTTCTCTATAATAAGCCAAAATATGACTCAGATTGAAGTAGTGCCCCATACCAAGCTTCTAGGAGTCCTTATTGATGAACAACTAAAGTCTGACATTCACATTTTCATAGGTTCATAGGTAGGTACTAGGCTATTGGCCCAAGATGCCCAGATTCATCAGGTAGACAGGAGAAAACACTGGGGGCTGACCCTTAGACATGCCTAGATAGGTGCTTATTTGTTAAGTACTAGAAACTGTTTTCCTCTAGACAGTGAGGAAAGTTGAGTGCTGTAGTAATTTGTAGCTTATTTAGTGCTTACAATAAGTTCTGAACAAGTGCTGAAACAAAAAACTGGCTAGTTCTAAGAAACAAAATTAAGCTAGAAGGCTTCCCTCCAACACAGAAAGGCTTAGGCCCTAGAAGCCTACAAATAGTCCTGGACACAGCAAATATATATCTAGGCTAGACTACCGACAGGAAAGGCAGGAAACAAGCTTAGAAAAAGTTTTGTTTTTTTTTTTTTTAGTGGAAAGAGAGAAAGGAGTAGCAGAAACTAAGCTGATTGACCTTCTCAAATATTCTCTCTGTACTGGGTAGAATGAGGTAATGACACTAGACTGGGAGGAGGGTCCCAGATCTAATTTACACTAGGGGCAGGCAACTGCAAGGCCACCAACTATAAAAACACTATACCAACAGGGACAGAGGGTGGGAAACAAACTGCAGAAATGTTTCTCACAGCTGAAAAGCAGCAGTGAGCCTTTACATGAAAGTTTTAAACAGCTAAAGGAGCCTCTAGAAAAAATAGTTTAACTGCAACAAGTTATCAGAAACAAACAACCCAACAGATGCTTAATAAAAGTGGACAATTTCCAGTTAATACCTCACACACAGTGAAACTAGCTAGAAAAATACACAGTACACAAAGTGCTATAAATAACAAAGAAATAAAGAACAAACTAAACAAAAAACAGGATATGTAATGTTATATATATTATAGCTCCGAGTTTGCTCAGTGTCCTTCCTTCGATTAGCTCAGTGTGTTTCAATCAAACATTAAGAAAACTCACCAGAAACTTGGTAGGCTTTACCGCCACAATCGCTATCTAACCTCCTCAACAAAACTTACCCTCTGTACTGCTTACCTCCTCCCCACTCTCATGTATGGGGCACCCATCCTTACCAACCTTAAAGCCACCCTTAAATCTAAACTGGCATCCTGCTACAATACAATCTCAAAGTTTGCTGCAAACACCAAATCATCATCTTACCACTGTGACTCCTTACACTCCTTAAACTGGCTGGAGCTCTCCAACTACCTCTCTTACATTCAACTCTCCACTGCCCATAAACTCATATTCAGGCCTTCTCAATTCCCATCTATCTCTCTTCCACCATTACCATGCACCTTCCTGACCAATCTCTCAGGTCTAATAAACAGAACCTAATTGAAGTGTATAAACCATTGCGCACTCCAGGCCAATTTCTCTTATCTTTTTCCCTAGCACAGAAATGGAATTCACTTCCTCCCCATATTCAAACTACCCCAAACCTCTCAACCTCTAACACCTTATTTCACTCTTATCTCTCTTCTAAATGGGAGTGCTCCTGCTCCCACTCCTCCTAACTTCTATGCTATATTTGCATTGCTGTCAGTATCCCATCTCAAAACTCTGCCTAATACTTTGACATCCTATTCTTGCCCTTCCTCCTGACTCCTATAACTTCCTACTCTCCCTCTCTTCTCTTGTCTCAATAAATATCATAGACTGTCTACCTCCCAGAAATCGTATTGCTTAATGGACCAAAAATCTATAACTTTGTCATGCAACATGCAACAACTTAATAGACCAAAATTCTATAAATTTGGCATGCAGCACAGTTCTATTTCCTCCCATGTACAATTGTCTGTAATAACTTCTACTGATGTGATTAATGCTTATATTGTTTTTGTATGTATGCACATGGATGGAGCTTTTCTCCCCGGGCCTCCATTGAAAAAGGGCTCATGCTAACCCAATGGACTTTCTCAGTTAACAAACAGCAAATAAATAAATAAATGCAATTATAACTCTGTTATTTTGATCTAACCATGTATATACATGTTATTAACTGATGTGTTTATTGTCATTCTTACAATTTTTATGCTCTGTATAATATTTGTTAAATACCCGTCAATGTCTCTTTGTTATGATTTGGAGCTTTTCTCCCCAGACATCCACTGACAATGGGTATTTTGCATGCCCAGTTGGACTATCTCAGTAAACAAATACAATAAATAAGTAAATAATATTCTTTCCACAACCTTACATTTGCAACTAGTTAGACATATGGGCTGTAGTTACCTGGATCAGTAGATTGCACACCCTTTGCAGAGGGTTGACAGTTGCAGTCTTACATTCACTTGGCACAAAGCCTGTCTTGAGGTTCACATTAAATAGTGATTCAAATGTTCCTGATAGGTCATGTTTCATGCCATTAAAGTAACAACCTAAGACATTATTGGGACCTACTAATGCAGTGTTTTTGCCCTTGGTGAGTTCATTGAGGACCTGTTTCCTCTGTCTGTCTGCTTTGGATGACATGGTCGACAGACCACGATGCTTTGCCAGAGATAACCTGCACCTGTCACCCCTGGGATTCCGCATACTGGCTAGGGCTCTTGCCGCCCGTATAGTGCCATTTTTAGGCAAGGTTCAAATGACAAATTCCCCACCGTAACAGGAACAGGCAAGCAAAAACTGAGGGTAATGCTACTCAATGCTAGAAATCTAAATCTCAAAATGCACTCACTCGAGGAACTCCTTAAAATGGAGAACATTGATATCTGTGCAGTGACTGAGTCCTGGTTCAAGGCTCCAGAGAGCACCCCTGCACTACCAGGCTATAACTCATACCACACTTTTCGGCCATGTAACCTGGACCAAAACACCAAAGGTGGCGGTGTGCCCATATTCATTAAGGATATCCACACCTCCAGGCTAGTTGTTCAGCATAATGCATCCGAGGTTATCCAAGTGCAGCTAACTCTGGGCAAAACTGCAATCCAAATTGTAGCTTGCTACAGATCCCCCACCATGCCCCAGGATTCCCACTCCTCTTTTCTTGATGTACTGGAAAATATTAGGGTTCAACCAAACACCCTAATAATGGGTGACTTCAACTACCCCACCATTAACTAGGAAAACTACTTGTGTGCCAACTCCTTAGCTCAACGCTTTCTGGAATTCATAAACTCCAGTGCCCTGGATCAACTTATCCACACCCCCACCAGGGACAAAAATATCCTAGACCTAGTCATTACCAACATGAATGACCTGTGTTCCACACCTAAAGTCAACTCCTCGTTGGTCCGATCCGACCATAAGCTAATCACCTTTGATATTCACATCCTGCCCACACCCCCTATTAAGGAAACCACGGTAAAAAATTTCTCCAAAGCCAACTTCATGCTTCTTAAGACAGAAGTGGTGAACTTCATGACACCCATGCACATGGACAACACAGTTACAACTGCTGAATCCTACACAAATGCACTCTATAAGCACTTACACGAGTGCATGGATCATGCTATCCCAAACAGAACCAAGACACTATCCTTCAAAAAAAGGAAGCCAATCTGGTTTTCCCCTGCCATAAACAAACTGTACAACAGAAGGAAGAAACTGTTGCAAAAGAGAGTAAAATCCCATGAGTGGAGGAGCTCCCTGGTCAGCCTCAGTAAGAAGCTGAGATCCCTTATAAGATCCTCCAAAGCTAGCTACGAAAACAAAATCACCACTAATTCTAAGGACAACAACAAAGCATTCTATAGCTATATCAAGAATCTCGATGGCAACACCCAGATCTGCTCTGAGTTACAGCACAATAAAATGAAAATTACAGAACCAACTGATATTGCCAACATCCTGGCAGATAGGTTCAGTGCTAACTTTAACCCCCCTCACCCCCTAAAGCCCCATATCTATATAGGAAGAATGCAGAGTCCCTGTAATCACAACTACGCAGGTAAAAGCTGCACTCTCTAAAGCCAAAAACACAGCATCCATGGGACTGGACAACATCCCAGGCTGCATTTTACACGAACTTCAGAATGAACTGGCTCCCCACCTATGCACCATGTTCAATAATAGCCTTGCATCAGGCTTTGTGCCCACTGAATGGTGCACAGCAACAGTTATCCCACTCCACAAATGTGGAGCCACCACTGATCCCGGGAACTATTGCCCTATTAGCCTGACGAGCCTGGTCTGCAAGGCCATGGAATGTATCATCATGGAACTTATAAACAAAGACATTGATAACCTCCAAACTCTGGATCCCAGCCAGTTCAGGTTTGTGAAAGCAGATCATGCCTCCTGAACCAGATCGACTTCTTTGAGGCAGTCACCAAAGCCATAGATGAGGGTAAGGTGTTTCACACAGCCTATCTTGAACTCGCCAAGGCTTTGGATACCATCCCCCATTCTGGAATTATAGCTAAACTCACTAAACTATGTATAAATCCCTACGTCACAAGATGGGTTGCCAACAGGCTCACTGACAGAACCCACACTGTAAAAGTTGCAGACTCCAAATCTGACCTCAAACCAGTGACAAGTGGAGTACCATAGGGTTCAAGTCCTGGGACCTTTCCTGTTTGGTATCTACTTCTCTGAAGTACAGGCTAACACAGAAGGCCTCTGGCTAATGAAGTTCTCAGATGACTGCAAACTAGGAGCCATAGTCAAGTCCCCAAATGATGTGGACATCCTACAGAAGGGCCTCGCTGAGACAGATGTCTGGTGTCAGAGCCATGGCCTCAAGCTCAATGCCAAAAAGAGCAGTGCCATCCCCTTTGTTAAAAACTCTGTGCCCATGAACTACCACATAGCAGCAATTTACTTAACAATGAATGTGTGATAAGAGACCCTGGGACCCAGGTGGACAGTAGTCTCTCCTTTGATAGTCACATCACCACAGTAGCCAGGAAGTCCTTCTATGTGGCACACCTCATCATAAAAGGGTTCTCATCCAGGAAAAAAGAGCTCGTTGTTCCCCTCTACTCGACACTCATTAGACCCATTATAGAGTACAATGCCCCTTTTGGAATGTACCTCACAAGACATCTGCAGCAACTGGAAAGGCCACAGAAGTACCTCACAAAGAGGATTACTGGCCTCAAACAAATGCCCAACACTGACCATCTCAAAAAACTCCAGCTTTACTCCATAACATATTGTCTACTCTAGGTGATCTCTGCCTAACATATAAAGCTATGTCAAACCTAGAGCTGTTGGGCATGCTACACCTAAAGAAATCCAAATCCCTCCAAGCTACACGCTCTAGTGACCTAAACCTTGTCACCACAATAAACAGGACATGCTGGAGGGATAGATTCCTGTCCCAGATACTTCCCATACTCTGGAACAGGCTACCCATCTATGTCAAGCAAAGTTCTTCATTAGCACTCTTCAAGAAAAATCTTGATGAGTGGATGGGAAATAGGAAATACACCCCGGGTATCAATTCTGTGTCTCTGCTCGATAGTGGCACAGGAAAATAACTTTCTTGGGTGGCATATGCCAGGGAACCTTGTTGGCTAGGCTTATGTGGGCCCTTGGGCCGATAGCCTAGTACCTACCTATGAACCTTTGAACCTGTGAACCTATAGTTGGGGAAGTTATGGTGGAGGATATTTCATGAGAGGTGTTTGGGAGGAGAGGGGAGTAAAACTGAAGCTAAATTTATCAGCTAGTAGATTAGCTATATCTTCGGGCTCAGTGTAGATGTCTTCATTTACAACCAGTTGGGCAAATTGCTGAGTATTGCCTTTAAGGTTGCACACATAGCTGAAGAAACCCTTGTGATTGTCCTTAGCCTGGGAGGCCATTTTTGCCTCACACTTGGCTTTGGTAATCTTGATTAGCCCTCTGAGTTTCTTTCTTAGATTGATGAGGGAGTGTTCCTCTGCAGGACATTGCACTTCTTAATTTTTGTTATGATTTTCCTTTCTTTATACAACCTATTGATGCTGGGGTTCCATCACAGGGGCTTGTTTTTCGAGTTTGTCATGTGTTTTTTTTTTTTTTTTTGGATGGGGCTAGCTGTCTCACACTGCAGCTATGTATATGATGGGTGTCACTTAATAATAGGAAGTTTACTTTAGAATAATTCTGAAAAGTACAAGGGTTCGCTGGGGTCTCGTATTTTATTTTTATTCTGAAGGTGACAGATTTATGGTCCAACTTGACCAGTGAGGACATTTTTCTTAGGGGTGCAATGTTCCCATACATTTATGATGATCAAGTCAATAATGCATGTAACCCTAGTGGGCATACAGACTTTCTGGTCTAGGATGTTTGTGTTTCCAAAGTCCAGGAATCTCTGGACTTGCAATTTTGGGGTTCTATATGATTCCCAGTTTATTGAGATGTAGTTAAAGTCACTCATGAACATGCTGTTGGGTTTAATAAGGAGTGTCTCCAGTGCATTTAAGTAAGAGCTATGAGTTTCCTCAGTCATAGAGGGGACCTATAGCTTACAAGCATATAGTATGGAACTTTACCTATGATAATCTGGACAAGCAGAAGCTCAGGATTATTATACCGTTTGAACTGTCTTGAGGTGTGCTTGCTTCTGATGTAAATTGAGACACTTTTACCTTTTGTCCATTCCTCTGCAGTAGTTGATCTAAATGTATGGAAGGCAGTAACTGTACAGATGTCTACCCTCTCCAGGGTGAGGACAGTCTGCAGGGAGTGGTGTTTTTGTTTAGGCTCTTGGCTTTATGAAGTGACACTTTCTGGATTTTCTTGGCTTTGTTTTGCTATGTTGGAATGTTCATTAGGCTGCCAATGCCTAACACAGGCACTATAGGAGTTATAAGGTTTTAGCTGATGTTTGAAAGCCTAGAGGGGACAGGTGCAGGCCACCCCTGGCAAAACAGCTCAATCTGTCAACGATATCCTCCCAGGATGACAAATATAGTATCTTCTGTTCACATTGTGGCATCATCTTAGGAGATGGTAGAATGTTACTCAATGCAAGGCTCATACCGGCCTGGTACACATAGTCCAATAGTTCTATCATGTCTCCTCATAGAGATAAGGGAGGTACATCTCAGGTCATTCACACATACATGGACCATTACTGAGACAGACTTGAACTTGATTTTAAAACACATGAATGTGTGCATGATCTGGTGGATCCTGGCACCTGATAGACAACTCACTACTGGGACATCTATGTGTCTCACAATGGCGTCTCCAAAGACCACAATATTGGATTGTGTGATGGCGTGCCTTATAAGCTTTAAAGGTGAGACCTTGTGAGATGTGTCATGGTGGCTTTTGTTTTGGAATAGCATTTTTGAGGTTCCTAAGAATGCACTGTATGTCTGTGTGTGTGTGTGTGTGTGTGTGTGTGTGTGTGTGTGTGTGTGTGTGTGTGTGTGTGTGTGTGTGTGTGTGTGTATGTGGTGAGTGTAGTATGTGTATTTTTGACAACTATTTTTAGTATTATAAGCACTTGTATGTGACAGCCTTGCCTCCAGTGACTTTGTAGATCTACATCTCTCATACTGTATTGGTTTAAGAATTATGTGGTTATCAGTAAACACAAGACAATTGCTACATTGTCTCAAGATGCCCATATCCACAAAACTGACTGTGAAGATAATAGGAAAGTTCATATTGATGCAAGTACAAAAATACATTATGAATACTAATTCAACAGTTTGCGGGCTGTAGTTGGTTATGGATGAGTAAATGGGACGCTCTGTCAATGGATGCCATATGCAAGAAATTTTGGGAACAGATGTCAGTGAGAATGCAAGCTAATTTAATGGGAATTCTGTCAAGGTAAGTCAGAGCAGTAGCTGCTGATATGTAGGAGGATCTCATCTGTGTGACCTTGGAAGGAAACACAATTGGTGATGAGTCAAAGGCCATGTAACATGGGTAGCAATGATGTTGTTTTACTTAGTTGTAAATGTTTTTCAATGGAATAGGGTACAGGCTACCATCCAATGGCATAATCATTCAGGCACTCCCTCTAATCTCCCCCAAACCTCACAAATTCTCCCCCATTTCTCTTTTCTGACATACTCTGAACTCTTCTGTCACAGTACACATACACATCATTTACAGAGCTTTCCCTTTATGGACTGTCATTCACTGAGACCCAGGTACACCTTTGGTACAAAAACAAAATCATTCAGCCAATAACTCTGCATTGCTGCATCTTTTTTCTTACACTCACATTTAATCTCAAATTAAGCTTTAATGACTTTGCAGATGCAAACCTCACATTTATTGGTGGACTCTGAAGGTCAGAGAAAGGCATTACATTAATGGCCATTTTCTTACACTCCACTGACTGCCTACATTAACCTGAATGTTGATTAGCACAGAAATGGTCACCCCATCACTCATCATACTGTCCTTAAACTGACGGGGGATTTTAACCCAAACTCACTGTACAGAAAGCAGCCAACCTTAGAAATTACTTTTTTTTCACTTGGTGGAGCAACTTTTCCACACCCACTTCCATGTCTGTTTTTCCTGTCACTCTCATTACTATCACTTCAGTCTCATTGTTATCACTGTCTACTACTACATACACTGTATTCCAAAGCCGCAAGTGACTTTACCTTATTTTGTGCAGCGTACAGTGCCACTGTAGGCAGCACAAATATTCCTACACATGCTCCCCACAAATCCACTGCAGTCATTCCAACTGATGATATTGCTAGAAGTAATCACTTCCAAGCATTCATAGAGAGACAGTCACATAATAGGTGATTACTAGGCTAACAATCCCAGCAGGCCTTTTTAAGGCCTAGTTAAGCTTTCCAAGGTGACAATAAAACCCTGTACCTTGTGTCTGTAAAGTAAATACCCTAATCATTATGCCACCCTCCAAACCATATAGTGGCAGTACAAACCTCTCTCTTACCCCCTTCCCAACGACGAGGGCAGATTTATGTTAAGTAATTTCTTCTCATCCCCATTTGTTACTTCAGGCAACAAGGGTCCATTCTCAAACATGTACTAGCAGAGGTGCATAAAGGTGTCCTGATTCTCCATCACAAGGCCCAGTCTTTAAAATATGTATTATTTATTTACTTTATTTCAGTTCCATGGTTTAGTCCAACTACAACTATATCTTTTTCCAGCAGCAATTCAAGATGGTATTTAGAGAAAATAGGGGAAAATTCACCAAGACACACTGAACATTCCTACTATTATTCCACCAAGTATCATTTGATCTTTGTCATCCACCATAGCTACCACTGACTTAGAGAGACAAGATCTCAGTGTATTGTCCCATGTATCAGCCCAGGAAATTAGCAAAGCCCCTCATGTTGAACTGAAGTGCCAGTGTTGGAATAGAACCAACAACCTTCTTATCTTCCTAACGCTATACACATATGCCACCTGCTGAGCCAGAAGCACTGCCTTGTGGTTTGTCAAAAAGTAACATTTTCTCCAGCAATACAGCATTTTATCAGCAGCTAAGTCCATATTGTTTGATATGATAGCATATTGATACAAAATTAGGGTTCCCTCTTTGAGGTATGTACACATATATATGTATATATGTGTGTGTGTGTGTGTGTGTGTGTGTGTGTGTGTGTGTGTGTGTGTGTGTGTGTGTGTGTGTGTGTGTGTGTGTGTGTGTGTGTGTGTGTGTATACATATAGTAAAGTTGTGTAAGGAAGCTTACCATAACAGTAGATGTTCGAATGACGACTGCCACAATAGCCTTAGCTGTATGGGTTATATCCTGCCAAGAGTATAGTAGCCAGCCATCTTCCAAAGCTCCATGACAACTTCCAGACACCCAAACTATTTCAGTTAAGCTGAACTGACTAAAAAGACAGGTTTGGGCAACAAGTCCTTCAGACCTTTCTTGCCACCTCTGTGGGCCTTTCATGATTAGCAGTCTGCTTGTACTGTTCTTTTGCTACAGAGATAAGTTCCCTTTGGGAGAAAACCTTCCACTTTATAGAAATTGTTATATTATTGTGCTTTCCTGTTTAGAAAAGTTCTTTTTAAGCTAGGAGTGTATGTTTTAGAGGACTGTCACATGACTTAACTAACAGGGAGAGCTCTTTTTTTTCCTGTTTCTTTAAAAGTTGTTATTGCAATCCCTATTTTATTGTGGAAAAATATTGTTTATTTTAGTTTTGGAGCTGGTAACATTTTTAAAGTGCTTTTTACTGTGCTTTTGTGGGAAAATGTGACTTTTAAAGACTTTACATTTTACTAGCTGTTGTTATTTGTTTTCCTCAAGAGATAGGCACCATTTTCAACTTGACCATGGAACAAATTATCAATACCATGGTCAGTCCTTCTTCCAATCACAAAAAGAAAAAAAATTAAGCATGGAAGGTACCCTGAATGTTTGGAAGCCATCTGACTGTTATATCCTGGAAGGATATAACCCATATAACTAACATGAAGAGTTTAAAAGTTTGAATGCTCTTCCATTAAAAGGTGTAATTATTCTGATGTGAATTGTACTGTTCCAGAAGAAAAGCTGCTTCTGGAACAGCTGCATGAGAGAAGAACATTGTAAATAACATTTTTGATGCTGTTCAGTTTTTGAATCTGTGGATACTGTAGGACAGTTACATAAATGTTATATGACAGCAGAGTCTACATTTCCTGATATATTGTTTCGGTATCACACTTCTAATTATATCATACAGACAGTATATGGATGGCTTGCAAAATGTGCTGTCAGTTTTCTCCATATTAATTAACTAAAATGACTATTACACTGATTGCTTTTAAATGACATAAATTGCACATTTTTTACATATGCAAGACTAAATGTAACTCACAGATTACTATATCCCAGCTACAGATCCCTTGCTGACAAAAGTTTATCAGTTTTGGATGGATTACAACTCCACTCCCACAATGTAATATGAAAGCCACGTCACACACCCACAGCACTGACCAAAAAATAGCAGACACACACCACAACAGTCAAATGCCTTTCTTGTGTTTAATTATACCAAATGCCTGAGGAGTTTGTATATTTGCCATGGAGATATAATTGATTTGTAGTAGGTGAATGTGACTTGGCTACATGCATTGCTTTAAAGAATATTAGGCAAGTAATATCTACCGATGTAAAAAAATATTTTTTTAATAAATGTAACTGCACATATGGTTGTGAGACAACATTGTTAACTTAGTGACCAGCTACCAATGACATAGAGATTTTTTTCTTTGTACAAAACTGTAATGTACCTGTTCTATGCTATCTCTTGTAACAAAAGATAGATCATCTTTCCCCCTAGCATGTTGCAGAAAGTAATATCTAAGTCCTGGCCACACTCTTTTGCCCAGAAGACATATCCTAGCTCTGACAGTGAATGTGATTTGTATTCTGGCTATGATCCATGCTACAGTAAATATTTCACACTAAAGTTCCACTTATTTTGCCTATTCCTTTAGTAGAGAGACCTCCCTCTTTAATTCCCTTTTCTCTTTTAAAACTAAACATAAATGGGGGTTAGGGCAGCCCCTACTTACTAACAATAGAATGATCTTTTTCATCAGGGATGTATAGGTTTGAGGGCAGAGCATAAGTGCAAAGCAGAACTGTGTGTAATTTACAGTTAAGCATATCAGTTATTCACTAGTTGCTTCAAGTATTGTGTACCTTTGACTGCCAACAATATTGGAAAGCTGTAGGTTCTAATATCAGATGAGACACTTGGATTCATATTCTAATACTAACACAGGCACAAAAGAATGATGCAGTCCTGAGGTTTTATCCTTCAAATAGGTAATATAGAGAGGTTAGTACAGTTGTATGCTAATAACCTCATAACAGGACCAAAGAACAATACAGGAGTTTCTGCTGGCTAAAAAAAAAAAAAAAAAAACACCCAAGGTCTCCCATAAATAAGCGCCACAGGCTCAGTCCATGGAATCTATCCAGCAAACAAAAATAAATAAACAAGCAAGCAAACAATTAAATAAATAATCAGTTAAATGCTATACATTTTGTTGGTAGCATACAGTGTTGCTGGAGAGAAAAAGAGGAGTTGTAAATGCAGCATTAAAAATGGACCTGTATAGAATTGGGACAATTGCTTTGCTGATGAGTGCTTAGCAGCACAGGTTAGTACACTCTATGATGAGAGTTTAATTATGATAGGAGCATGTCATGTTATCAAATGTAATTTAAACGAACGTAAAAAGAGTGAATGCTGTTTGACAAAATTACATTCACCAACAGTGAAGTTCCATTTATTTTCTCTACTGTTGTGCAGCCTCGGACTTGGTATACAATACATAAGTCCAGGGGTCTGGGGGCACCCACCACATGACAGGTGCTGGGAGTTGCCCACTGTAAAAAAAAATTGTTGAGTTGTTCTTTGAATGTGGTTTCATTTTTCTCATTTTTCACCTAAATTACCTTCAATGACTCAACATGAATCTTGTTTTGAACAGATTCTGCAAATACAGAACATTGCCATTACATTGCCTTTAACAAAGAGCTGTGTGTGTGTGTGTGTGTGTGTGTGTGTGTGTGTGTGTGTGTGTGTGTGTGTGTGTGTGTGTGTGTGTGTGTGTGTGCGCGCGCGCGCGCACGCGTGTGTGTGTGTGTGTGTGTGTGTGTGTGTGTGTGTGTGTGTGTGTGTGTGTGTGTGTGCATGTGTGACACAAGCTCAATGGAATTTTCCAGATCAATTTATATATACATACATACATACATATGTGCATACATATTATATCTATGTGTAGTGATGCTGGAAAATGCAAAGGTAACTGTAAACGCCCTAATAAAAATGGACCCAAATGTATGAAGTTAAGTGTAGTCATGTAGCCATAAAATGCTGCCTATATGACAACTCACTACAAAACTGGTGTGTTTATAACTCAGACTGACAGCAACAATCTAATCAAAGAGATAATTTATTCTCTTTTTCCTATAATTATTTCTGTTTTTTAGATCTTCCATTCATTTTTACATTTATCTATTCATTTTTAGGGGTATTAAATAAGTGTATTAAAACATGACATGGTATACATTATGTCATAATAATTGCATAAACTAATAAAAAAGTACCCAGCCCAGACTTCCACTATGACTCAGATATGTTGAAATGTGTTTCCAATGGTTTCTCTGATATTCAAAAGAAAAGTTTCCATTTAAATCAAGATCTCCAGCTGGGAGAACACAAGATTTATGTGAGAAGTGCTTAGACGTCTTGCTGGTTAAGAAAACTAAGAAAAACATACAGTTGTGTAAGATGTTCAAATGATCACTGCTTCAGTAGCCTTGGCTATGTACGGTATACCCTGCCAAAAATATTACGGTTGGCCAGTTTCCAAAGCATCTACATGCCCAAAATATCAAGCAGCTCGAGCTGAGCTGACTAAAAGATAATATTGGAATTGATGCCCTTCATAGCTTTCCTGCCAGCAGAGAGAGGGAGGCTGAGCTCTGAAAGTACTCTGCTCTGAACAAAAAAAATAAGTAAATAAATGTCCACACCCTTTCACAAAAACACAGCTCTCTACTGAAATGCTGTCACTCAAAATGCTGAGTGCTAAAAAGCCAAATAAAAAAGACTGAAAATGCAGGAGAAGATTGAATCTCAAAAATCACTCTTCTCCTTAAAACTTCTTTTTGTGGGAGGGGGTGGCAAGCCCTCCTGTACCCCTGATGTGGAGGGCAAGCCCCCAACATACCCAAAACATATATATATATATATATATATATATATATATATATATATATATATATATATATATATATATATATATATACCAACTCCATTACCACCATATATTGGAGAAAAGGGAATTTTCATAGAAAAGGGAACTCAGACTTAATATATACAAGTCCGATATTTCAGCCATTTAATCTCTGCATTTTGGACATTTGGCCCCTTTTTGCCCAAACTATAAGGTAGTTATCACTGCTGCCAGCCAACTCTTTATCAGCTACTTTAAGGCCCTTAACAAAGGGTGCTCAATCTTACTGTGTAACTTTACTATTATTCTAAATGGTAGTTTGACCAAGAACCAGGCTATTAGGAGTGGTCTGTACAGTGTCACCAAATAGATATGCAAGTACCCTAAGAGCTTAAATATCTCTAAACAGACCAGCCATGATTTAAATGTTTAAATATATTTAATAATAAGTAATAAAAGAACAAGACAACACTAAATATGTATTCACAGTGCCGTCAGGGCTCAAAATCATGGGAAATATTTAAAACAACATTGCAGGATAGTCTCCAATAAATACAGAAAACATCTGAACTAACCTTTACTATGCTCCTAACTGAATCTATAAGAAATTGATGTACCTAGTTAACTTACTTACAACAAGGCAAGTGCGGAGGTAGTGAGTGGATGTTTCCAAGTCAAAGACAAAATACAAAATTTTATTTTTTTTTTTTTATTATTTATTTATTTATCATTTGTTGACCGGGAAAGTCCGACTAGGTTCCTCAGAGCCTGTTTTCAGCGGAGGCCCGGGGAGAAATGCTCCAGATGCTCTGTCTCTCTCTCTCTCTCTCTCTCTCTCTCTCTCTCTCTCTCTCTTTCAGAGAGTTCTTAAACTAATATCTCAAATACTGCTGCTGGGATTCTTGCAGCATGATATCACTTTTTGTCATCTGACTACGGTTCCCAAGCTAAACCTCCATTGCCAGAAACTACTACCATTTAGCATCTCCCCGTGAGAACAGACAGCCTTCAGATGTTTGCAGCTGCTAGGAGACATAAACCAATAAAACACTTACAATCTAATGCAGAAGGCTCCCTAGTTCTAGACATCCTGTCTCCTTGCTGCATTGAAACTAACTTTTATAGCACAATCATAAAACAATTTAATTTCAACTATTTTCTTGAAGTTTTGCAAGTTAATCCTCTATGTTCTAGTTCCCACTGTTAAAACATATACATTTACACGGGTACAATAGTTTATATACATTCAACCTCTTTAAAACAGTACCAGTGGCCAAAGTCCTGGAAGAAGTATCATCAGTATCATACACACACTGACAACTATGAGTAGTGACCTGTGCAATAGAAGAAATTAAGTAATTTAAAACAGAATTTCCTTACAAGAAGAAACTGCAGATAATCCTCATACTTTCACAATTTGTCAGACCAAACACTAACATATGAGCCTGAAAGTTCAAAATTTTGAAAATCGATGTTCTAAAAATATACATTTTTCGCCATACAGTAACTATCAGTAATTTTCCCATTCTTATCATAAAGAGTAGGATTGGAATTAGTTAAGTACTTAGCAGCAGTGGGATCAACTAAAGCTATAGCTGCTGGATCAGGTTTAGGAATAGTGTATAAAATTTAAAAGACTGAGAAACTTTGTACTCTTTTCTTCCTTTCTAGGGACAGCTGGCTGACTGTCTTGAAAATTGCAACCATTAACATATACATCCTCTAAAGCCAAGAGGATGAATGTGTGTATGTTCTGAAAAATCCTTCTGTAACAGCTCATAGTATTTTCTGAGAGCCTGAGAAACCTCAGTGTTCACCCTGAAAACACTGGCACATGCTAGCAACAGACACTGAGAAAGCAAAATCCCCACAGGGAGAGTGAGACAATGAGCTCTCCTCTAACTGAATCAGAAATCTGAAGAAAAAAATGTTTTCATCCCTGCATCTTCCTGTTCTGGTTTTGAATCTTGAATCATTTCAGGAAAAGATTAATACCTCCTTCTTTTACCAGAAACTACTTTACAAGAAGGAGCAACTGCCAGAATTAAGCCCTAAGTTATACATAGTAAACTACTCCTATTAAAAGAAATTTGAGTAGATACATGCTTGATTTTCTGTTTCTTTTTGACAGGAAAACTGGGGTCAACTGTGTTATCAGTGGCAGCAGCTGCTTCTCCATGGATGCGTACAGTATTTTGACACAACAGGGGATCCCTTCCTTGCTCCGTCTTTCTGGACAGACAAGAATGGCTCTCCTTTGCCCACTGAGGGGACTCCAATAGCTGCAGAGGATGTGGCTAACCCCCAGTTCACAGTGATTGTAGGTGCTACACCAGAGGGATCCATGGTTAAAGATTAGTGGTCTGAGGTACAAAAATGGCCACAGCAGTGTCGCTCACCTGTGGTAAATTGTTAGTCTGCTGTGGTGGCAAAGGCTATTTTCTTTACCTTTTCTGTTTGTGGTTGGAAGAAGCACTGACCATGGGAATAGTAGTCTGTTCCATGATCAAGCCGAAAATGTTATTTCTTTCCTGGAGATGACAAGCAGCAATTGCCAGTAAAACTATCAGTCCACAGAAGTTACTTTTTTTGACAGGAAAAAATACAGCAAAAAACATTTTACAACACTATGTCAGCCGACAAAGTAAAATAAATACACATTCTCGACAGAAAATAACTTTTCAGATAGTTTACACTACACTTTTGAAGTGACAGAAAATAGTGAGTGTTTCGTTTTAAGGTATATTACAGTCTCGAGACAGAGGGCATTACTGCACTTTTTATACTCCAAGCAGATTTCAAATGATTTTTTTCTTAGGTAGATAGTAAATGTTTAGGTGTGATGGGGAAGAAAGAGGTAAATTGAAATATATGTTTCAGGAGTGTGATGAGTTGGCAGAGTTGAAAAATTCCCTACAGAGTAGTCTGTCAGAAATATTTGGTGTGCAAATGACTAACTAAGGAAATTATTCCTTTGAGCTGGGACACAGGATCTGAATTGCCTAAACATAATAAGGCCTTGTTAAGTTTAATTCTGTTGGCTGCCAAAAAAGCAATTATTGGAAAATGGAAATCAAAGTCTAAACCGACTGTATTTGAAGTATTGAATATTATAAAAGAGATGAAGTGGAAGATGGATGTTTAAAAAAGGGAAGGAGCAAATTACATAGAAATAAATGGAAATTTTAAAACAATACATGCAGAATAATGTTCAGGAGGTTTACTGGAAGGCAGGAACTGATCAAGTTACATAATGCTCTACTGATGATAGTTATAAAGAAGAAGAATATATGTGATGTATAATGTATGTAAATGGAAAAAAATTTAAATTGTTTTTTTTAGGTTAATGTATGTTTGCCTATGTCTTAACTGATAATTTAATAAAGATATTTAAAAAATACACATACGCAAAAAGAAAAATCCATGGTATCCCTCAGAAAAGTCAGTATGCAACCTATACTGAGTCCAAAACAAACCAAGAAGAAAGTTCGTGTTGCAGAGGGTGTGATGTCCACTTCCAAAATTATGTTATGCAATTAATTCACTTAATAAAAATCAAACTATAAAATATACCTATAAAATACGTTCTACAAAATAATCAAATAGAAAAGAGTAGGTAGTCCACAGTTGAGTTGCAAATGGAATATCCTTTATTGAAACACACAAACAAGTGATCCTAGTTGAGTATAATGAAAAACATCAAAAACATTCCCCCGGATTTACAAAACCTCCATACAGGACTAGCTTAGTCCTGCACGGATGTGGCCATTTAGGAGCAGGACGGCAGTGGGCCATGCATATTAATAAGGTACGCTGCATGAGCTCCTAGGCTTACACAGAGTGTGCAAGAGTGCAGGGGGCGTGTCTGAGAGCAGAGCTCTCAGAATAAACATGCCCCTGCAATGTATAACAGCAAAAAGGGGTAAGAAATGAGTAAGACCGTTCATAGGTGTCCGCATATCCCCACCAACAGTCCCCCATGTGTACAACAGCAACAGTACATACAAATAAAATGAAGAAACCCTGTTATTTTTTTTTTTAAATCTGATTAAAGCTAACCATAGCTGCACGGATGTGCCCATCGCTTAGCTATGGTTAAAGCAGCTTAAAAAGCTGAAGAAGATAACAAGGGAGATATATGCAAATGAAGCAGCATAGCAATAGTGTAGTGGGCAGAGCATTTGCCTTATGAGAAGGCATTCCCAGTTCAAGTCACACTGCAGCACATTCCATTTTACATGGCAAAGCACGTTATAACCAATATTTTTTTTCAAAACCCACTAAGTAACATAAATTTATGAACTAGAGTACTGCAGGAAATGCACATGTGAAGTGTCAGTGTCATAATGAACAAGGCACTACTAAGCAGGTTTTAGCACAAATAAGCAGTAGTAAGCGGGTTTAAGTCCGTTTGTGTGGGGATAAGCAATGCCTACACTGGCTAAGCAATTTTAAAGCTAACTCTCTGTACACAGATGTAACCACAGGTTAGCAATGCTTACCACTGCACAAACCCACTTACAAGTGCTCAAAAGTGCCTTAATCACTCTGTATCCAACAGCCCTTGTTCTGCGCATGCAGTTCTCAAACCCAGGACCCTATACACCATAGTCCCAGTAGTTATCCACCAAACCATCACAGAAGTACAGAAGAATAAGGTTGTAGTAAACATGCCCTCACCATAGTATAACCAAACTGAACCTGTGAAAAGCATCAGTATGCAGTCATATGTGCCATAACCCACTACATAAATTAAATATGTGAACTGGATTACAGCAGTGTGTAAACCAGCTAACTCTCTGTGGCCAGTGGTATACCCCTTCAAACAATGCCATCCTTAGGTAAGCAGGTTTGCCCATAGCTTAGCCTTTTCAAAACCAGCCAATCACGGAAAAGTATGGGAAATCGGCCTTACTTAAACCCAAGAGGCAGGAATACAGCTCATAACTGGTTGTAGCTTCCCCTTGCAGGCACTATGGCAGTAAGGGGGAGAAGGAGTGCGCTTCTGGGTGCAGCGCTGGTGCATCCAGGAGTCCAAGGTCATGGCAGTACTCCTAGTTAAAGACCATGCATAGAGAATGCTGCAGGGCCAGTACCAGGGCTCCCAATATAAGGCGGAGGCCTGGAACCGTCTCGACCGTGACCTCACCAGTGCCACTGGCATACTGGGTACGAACAATATGCTGAGAAATACAGACCAATATAACTTGTACTGGTACCATCCACTCTGGTATTGTAGGGAATTGTGAGTGTTGCAGTTTCTCTGAATAATAAAGTATCATTGGTCACTGTTGCCTACACTGTGCTACATAATATAACTGTGTAGGAAAGCATGTATATGTGTGTATCAGGTCACTAAAGGTGGAAGAGGGCAATATTCTAGATATGTTCATGCACATCAACATGTGGTCAACACATGGCCAGAGCCTGTGCAGAAAGAGTTGGATAGCATAGTGCAAAACATCAATCTGGAATCCAGGCGTATGTGTACAAACAGTTAAGTTAGTGTTAACAAACCTTCCCTCCACAGGTATACCAGGTAAGAGGTGCATACTGCAGGTAAAACCGGTTCATGTGTAATAATGTTAATAGCCATATCAGTGTCCAATATAGGTCTATAGGGTAGTGTAGTAGGACGTGTAAGGTACAGATAACAGCATTGACTAGGAAAGTAATGTGGAGTACGGGAATATACTACTTGTTAATTGACATCTTTCTCACTCCCCTACCTTATCTCCAACAATAACCACCATACCCACGCCAGCTGGTATGTATTGACTCTGATAATGTATAATTGTTTGATAAATATTTTAATGGTTCCCATGCATGTGCCATATTCAATTATTCCAACATTGTTGGCATGGTGCCATCAACGTACCTGCATGCTGTTATTACCATTGTGGTCCCATATATGCATGTGTTTTGTTTGCTATGCAACTTCTCTGTATCTGGTGTCTGGGTTAATGGGAATATCTATGCATGCTGTTATACCTAACCCTGGAATGTGTTGACTATTACTAATTATAATATATAATATATATATAAAATAATAGTATTGGATGATAGACCTTATTTTTCCTTTAGAAACATGAGAACGCTTAAACAACAGTTGTGCTACAAGGATTTATATTTTTCTCCTATACCAGTATATGAAAAACCTGGCACTTCCAAATGTTATAATTGTTCTTGCTGTTTAGATATTGTTAACCAAACAAGTCATCAGTTTAAGCATCCTATTACTAATAGAATATATACTTTTAACGTTAAAGCCTCATGCAATACCACATCTGTGGTTTATATGGCTACTTGTTCTCAATGCTCATCATTCTATATAGGAAAAACCATAAGAAAATTAAAGGATAGAATTGTTGAGCATAAATCAGAAATCAGGAGGGCAGTAGCCACTAATTCATTATATAAGCATATACAGGAAAATGGTGTTCAACATAGATTTTTCTTCAGAGTTGTACAGATAGTAGAAAAAACACCACGTGGAGGTGATATTAACAATAAACTTGAATTAAAGGAATATGAGTGGATGATTAGGTTAAAAGCAGATAAATGGCCAGGACTTAATGATGTAATTACTGTAAAACCTGTCCTTAAATATCTACAACAGACTAAATTGAAATGAAATATGTTTTAATATATGTTTTTAAATCTTATTGTATATATGTCATATGACCAATGGGCTGCTGGTCATGTGGTGCTGACCCACTATATATTCAGTATGTATTTCATTTGTGAATTGTAATGCACTGAAGAAGGGTTTTTATGCCTGAAAGATTTGCTGTATTTTGTTGACTATTACTAACCCATATATGATGTTGAAATCTAAACACTATAGCACGCTTGGGAAGGCTGGTCCCATGGACCCACCTGTCTCACCTCAGCTGGCTGAGGCACCAGCATGTCTGGGACCCAACCCCACACCTCCCTGTCCATTGGTCCTGCACCACCTTCAGGTGGAACTGCCTCAGGGGATGGGGCTCACCCCACCCCGGGAGTGGGCACAGACAGGCACCTGTCACCCATTGCCAGGTCGGGGTCATGGTGCGTAAAGCAATCGACAAGCAGGTCAGTGATCTTCTACCCCAGCTTGTGGGCTGTGTGTCATGATTAGAGAGTCAGCCTGGCACTGAGGATCAGCCCCCAGCACAGCCACCTTCGGGGCTGTGAAGGTGCAGTGGTAACTGTCCATGGGTGGGAACCGCAGTCCCACTGTTACCACTAGGGGGCTTGTGGGCTTCCGATATCCAAACACCCCTCCCTATCAAGGTGTTTACCACCCACATGTGTCATATACCACCCCTGTATGTGTCTTGTGTGTCTTGGCTGTTAACCTACCCAACCTACCTCCCCAAATATACCTACTACCCCTCCCCAACATCCCACTCTCACCTGAAAAAAAAGGGCAATCTGTTCCCACAAAATAATCTCGTCCCATACGTAGCTGTCCATTTCGCACACATGTCCACTGGACACATGTAATCTGGTCTAATTTGCATCATAGCTTATTACTGTTGTCCTCACCCCTCTCCCAGGGGTTTGAGTGTCCAAATCTACCTCTAAATTCAGTGTATATGCACAGCTGTTGCTGTAGAACAAATGGGCAGCTATGGACCTTCCCTACACCCTTCCTGCAAATCCCTAGCTATTTTCCTTGCTGTCTTTCCCTCTTTGTGCCCCTTTTTTAACCACTTTCCTATCAATCCCTTTTTCTTTTCTTTTAAAGAAATGAGTGCGGGGGTAAGCGGCAGTAAGCACTTTTAAGCAGCAGTAAGCAGGTTTAAGCCTGTTTGTGCAGGGGTAAGCAATGCCTTCACAGGTTAAGCAATTTAGAAGCTAACTGAGTATAAGAAACTGTAACTGGAAGTTAGCAGTGCTTACCCCCATGCAAACACATGCAAACATGCTTACAACTGCTTTAAAGTGCCTTAATCACTATGTATCCAACGGACCGTGTTCTGCCCAGCAATAAAATAAACAGCCTCTGCAAGGCTCAAACCCAGTACCCTGCACACCATAAACAAAGTGATTTACCACTAAGCCATGCCAAACACACATAAATCTGATGTTTTCAGAAGTGTAACATCCAGCCCAGTCATACAACAGTACAGAGAATGTATACCAACATCTAGATGTATGTGTATGTAAATATATTAATATCTAAACTGATGCCACATATCTATATATGTATGTATATATATATATATATATATATATATATATATATATATAAAATATATATATATATTATATATATATATATATATATATATATATATATATATATATATATGTATATATAAATATTTAGAAATATATACATATATATATATATATATATATATATATATGAACATATATACATGCAAATGCCTACATCGACATATATGTCTACCCCTATATGTCTACATATACACAGCAAGTTACATATATGTATGCAGATATATATCTATGTAGGTATATACTGACATAGTATATATATGTAAGCAGATATATATATATATATATATATATAGCTATATAGGTATATATGGACACACATCTGTAGCTAGCAATGGTAGATTAACAAAAACAAATATGTCCACATGCACCGTTAATGGGGTTGAGAGGCCCCAAACAATATACATCTTGTACGAATAGGCCTACCCCCTCCCCACAGCCAAACACGGCTGCCCTGCAATACACTACCAAGTGTTACAGATCCCATAACCAGGACCTGACATGACATGGGCACAAGATGACATGACATGGGCACAAGATGTTAACAGTACTACAATCCACCTGTATGATGTCAGGCTGGTATTGGTAACATACCATGCAGTACAGTCTGGCTCCCATAAGAAATGTAAAATGTGGAAACTATCAACATCCCCAGGATACATATACACAGACACATATATGCAGATACTCATCCCTCATTAGACCCATTATAGAATACAACGCCCCATTTGGTATGTACCTCTCAAGACATCTGCAACAACTGGAAAGGCCTCAGAAATACCTCACTAAAAGAATCACAGGCCTAAAGCAGATGCCCTATGCTGACCGCCTTAAAAAACTCCAGCTATACTCTGTTGCATATCGTCTACTCAGAGGCGATCTCTGCTTAACATACAAGGCCATGTCAAACCCAGAGCTGTTGGACATGCTACACTTAAAGAAATCCCAATCCCTCAGAGCTACATGCTCCAGGGATCTAAACTTTGTCATCACAATAAACAAAACATGCTGGAGGGATAGGTTCCTGACCCAGAGACTCCCCAGACTCTGGAATAGATTGCCCATACATGTCAAGCAGAGTGCCTCTTTGGACCTCTTCAAGAGGAACCTTGACGATTGGATGGGAGAAAGGAAATTCACCCCAGGGATCACGTCAGTCGCCCTGCTAGACAGGGGTTCAGGAAAGTAAATAATGTGGGAAGAAATAACCAGGGAATTGTTATGGCTAGGCTTGTATAGGCCCTAGGGCTGATAGCCTAGTACCAACCTATGAACCTATGAACCTATATATATATATATATATATATATATATATATATATACATGTGGCTACACATACACACACAGAGATATGTACAGTGAAATACATATGTAGAAGGTGCACACAATATGGAACAGCCACTATGCCTACAGTTCACACCTGAACAAACAACTGGACACTGTATGGTCCACCCATGCAAATGACAATTCTTGCATGCATCATACACCCACAGAGAAGTCGTAGGAAAAAACACCACACACAGGTTTGCAGAAATGAAAAAACTTTATTTGTGTACTATTACAGTTCTATATGCCATGTCATATAGCTGTTCAGACACTGTCATCCATGTAAACAGAGTAATGCAACTGTGAAACAGTTATACTAATACAGTAGCCTGGAAAGGTTCACAACTGTTGTTGTCTAGGCCAAGCCCTTCAAATTGTACAATAGTAAAGACAGACTGGGCCACAGGATACCAAACAATCAACAGTATGTAATGCGGGTGTATAGTTCATCAACCTCTACCTACACTCTGTACAAAATCAATAGGTGGTAAAGACTTCAGTTGACCAAATGGGATCTAACTGGTACATAACAAGGCATAACTGACACCATCACAAGCACACTGACAGAACAGGCTGTATGGCAGGACCCAGTAGGCCTGCATTAACACAATTTTTGTGAGTAATGTAAATGTAGATGAAGTATAGAGTATTGTACATCCAGATACCTTAAGGCAGCTCACCCCTGATGCCCCCACATTTTATAACAACCTAGGTCATTTATGGTGCATCCCCACCCAGACTCAATAATACAGGGTCATATACCACTGTTACATACACTGGCCTCTGGAGTGCATAAGGGCAAACATGTATTGTGTAGGTGAAGCCCACACATATATGGCCCCAGCCCCACTGTATGTGTGGGAGATACAACAGTAGTGGACTGATGGCAGCAATGGCAGTGTGATATACACACAACACACTACAGAACAACCCCTGACAGCATGTCATATGTGCAAAGCTTCCCCACCCCACCCCCCGATTTTGGTTTCTATAGCTTGTGTGTTGTTACCTCAAGGTTCCCTTAATTTGACTTAATAGCAACAGCCTGCATTTAAAGTGGAACCTGTGTGTTGAGAGACAGCCTTACAAGACTATCTGCAAATATATAGAGCTGAGTATATTTTTCTGTATTATTCTGTATTATAGAGCTAAATTGTTGCTTAGATATCTGTTGTCTTACTGTTCTGCAAATATACAGAGATCAGAATATATCTTTTTGGTTTTATAATTTGCACTCTGATTCCTCACATCTCTGTTGAAACTTTTCCCCATCCCCCCTCCCTGTTCTTGGTTGTACTTTAAATTTGGTGGCTTTTGTAGTGCCCGCCCCACTGTAGATTTGATCTAGGACACTCCCCCAGTCCCATCTCTTTACCGCATTCTACCTAATAAACCCTTTCTTGCTTTTAGTCCTTTTTTAATTTAATTACATTTTTTCAAACTGTGTGTGGACTAATATTGCTACATACTCAAGTGTGCCAGCTTGCACTGCATGTGAATTGTTTTTACTACTGTTTTTGCTACTTTTCTGAAAAAAAAATTGTAAGCCTGTTTCCTACCTTTCCTGTAATTAGTGTTCCAGATACAGATTTGCTGTATCCAGGACTATTTGTAAGCTTATGAGCCCCCCAAGCCTTTCTGTGTTGGAGGGAAGCCTACTAGCTTATCAGTGGGAGTGGTAAGCACTAGGTAACCTGTCTACCACATAAGGAGTGGTTCTGGCCCAGAATTTGTAGTAATTGGCCATTTGGGCAGTCTTCCATCTCTCTCAACTTTCTGATTTGAAGGCCTGCATTTGCACTTGTTTCTGTCCTGTAACTCCTGGGCCCATCTCATTTGCTCACTCAAAAAAAAAATTATCTGCTTTTACTGTATTTGTGTTTATTCCTACTTTATTTTGCTTTTGTGTCATCTTAAAAGTACTCAATTGTATTTATTACTGCTTGGTGTAACTCATTCTAAGCCTTTTAGTTTAAGCACTTGGGCTTCAGACCAGTTGTTTTACATTAAGAAGGTTTGTGGTCTGCACTGTAGTGGCAGAACAGGTAGCTTACATCCTTCTAAGGTGGGAACTGCTGATTGAGGGCTCAGTGTCTGTTATTCTAAAAGTGTATTAATTCTGGTTTAAGCACCTGGGCTTCAGGCCAGTTATTTTACATTAAAAGGGTTTGTGGTCTGCACTCTTGTGGGAGCAGAGGCTGGACTCTGCCCTTCTGAGCTGGGAATTTCTGGTTAAAGGCTTATAGTGCCTGTATATTTGAACTGCTTCTTACTGAAATTGGTACACCTTGTTTGCTGTAGCATAGACTAGATCCAGGCCTGCTGAATCTAGCTTTGTTTGTATTCATAGATTCATAGATTCATAGATTCATAGATTAGTACTAAGCTAACTGCCCTTGCGAGCCATTTTAAGCCTAGCCAATTATCCTTTGTGAGACTCAAACCCTGCACCTTGTGTTTGTAAGGCAAACACCTTAACCATTAGGCCACCCTCCCAACTTGAGCACTAATCCAGGCATTCTTTAAAGTATTAAATTGCATTTATTACTGCTTGGTGTTAACTTGATTAAAGTGTAGCTATCATTCTAAGTCTTTTGGATTAAGCACTTGGGCTTCAGACCAGTTGTTTTACGTTAGGAAGGTTTGGGGCCTGCACTGTGGTGGCAGGACAGGTAGCTTACATCCTTCTAAGTTGGGAACTGCTGATTGAGGGCTCAGTGTCTGTTATTTTAAAAGTGTATTAATTCTGGTTTAAGCACTTGGGCTTCAGGCCAGTTGTTTTACATTAAGAAGGATTGTGGTCTGCACTGTAGTGGCAGAACAGGTAGCTTACATCCTTCTAAGTTGGGAACTGCTGATTGAGGGCTCAGTGTCTGTTATTCTAAAAGTGTATTAATTCTGTTTTAAGCACTTGGGCTTCAGGCCAGTTATTTTACATTAAAAGGGTTTGTGGTCTGCACTCTTGTGGGAGGAGAGGCTGGACTCTGCCCTTCTGAGCTGGGAATTTCTGGTTAAAGGCTTAGAGTGCCTGCATATTTGAACTGTTTCTTACTGAAATTGGTACACCTTGTTTGCTGTAGTATAGACTAGATCCAGGCCTGCTGAATATAGCTTTGTTTGTATGCTTGCTGTTTGTTTGCTTGTTATTTCCCTGAAATGCTAATTCCACCTAAAACGTGGCTTTTCAGCACTTCTGTGGATCCCTAGTGATATATGCATTGCTTACTGTACTTATTTCCTTGTTTCACTTGAAAGAAAGTTACTGTTTGTCATTTTTGCATTTAAGTTACCTGTAACACATTGCATTTAAGTTACCTGGCACTTGCTCACTAAAGCAATTATATAAGTCACCACTAAAAAATTAAAAGCACTACACCCTCACAAACTCCCCTTGAGTACCCTGTTCCCCAATTGGCCCTTTTTTTCAATTATAAAGGAATTCCCAATACTATTCTAGCATGTCCAAAGGTCAGTTGTCAATCTCCTCTCCGGTCCAGCTGGTGAATCTGGGAATCTTGAGGCAATGTTACAACTGCCTCATGTACACAGACAACCCTCTCCTCCTCCCAACAAATTCCAACACATGTTAGAGATGCAACCATATAGCCATATTAGAGGCTAAGCTCTTTCAACTCAGTACTGGCGAAATCAGTCAGGAGAAGGAAACCACACTCACTACAATTCCAGTCTCATATAGACCTACCACGACAGCAAACCAAACACATAAACACACAAAAACATACTCGGAGGCTCTAAATAAAAATCTGCCTAAGCAGCAGAGACCTCCAAAGCAGACACCCAAGCAACCGCTACCACAAAACAAAACACGTGCAACACATAACTCACAAAGCCAGTGTGCCGAACAGTCACAGCCCTTAAGGCTAAACAACACAGCTGATACACTTGTAATAGGTGACTCTATCGTCAGGCACACTGACGTCCCGCTCACCAGGCTGAACAAGGAGAAGGTTACAGTGAGCTGCCTGTCGGATGCTAGGATCCACCACATAATACAAGCACTCAGGTCACTCCAAGGCAAGTACAAATATGACTCAATCATTGTCCATGCTGGTGTGAATGACCTGAGACGTACCTCCCTGGACTACATGAAAAGAGACATAGAGGAGCTCTCTGAGCATGTAGCCCAGGCCGGTATGACCCTGATCATGAGTAGCATCTTACCCTCACCAAGAGTGATGCCACAATATGAGGACAAGATGCAGCTTGCACCTGTCACCCCTAGGCTTTCGGATATTGGCAAAGGGTCTTGCTACCCCCATTGTGTCTTTTTTAGGCAAGGCTCAAAAGACAAACCCACCTCCATAGGTATCACAAGGGATAAGAAACTAAGAGTAATGTTACTCAACACCAGAAGTCTAAACCTCAAGATGCATGCACTCGAAACTCTCCTTAGCATGGAGAACATCGATATCTGTGCAGTAACAGAAACCTGGTTCAAGGCTCCCGAGAGCACCCCAGCACTACCAGGTTATACCTCATACCATGCTTTTCGGCCCCAAAACTTGGACCGAACCACAAAAGGAGGGGGAGTATCAATATTCGTCAAAGATACCCACACTTCCGGGTTGGTGGCACAGCACGAAGCATCAGAGGCTATCCATGTGCAACTAACAGTGGGTAAAACTGCCTTCCAGTTTATAGCCTGCTACAGACCACCCTTCCAAACCCAGGAACCCCACTCGGCCTTCCTGAGAACACTGGAAAATATGAAGGTCTCTCCAACCACCATTATATTGGGCGACTTCAACTACCCAAACATAAACTGGGAGCATTACTCTAGCTCCAAAACCCTAGCCCAAAGGTTCCTAGAATTTATAAACTCCAATGCTATGGAACAACTTGTTACCACTCCCACAAGAGGGGAAAACATACTGGACCTGATCATCACCAACATGGGGACTCTATGCTCCAGACCAGAAGTGTATCCCTCACTGGTAAGATCAGACCATAAACTAATCTCAATGGATATTCACATCCCGACTCCGCCCCCTGCCCTGAAAACCACAGTGAAAAACTTCTCTAAAGCAAATTTCACACTCCTCAAAACCGAGGTGGAATCCTTCAAAGCCCCCAGGCCTGTGGAAAATACGGACCAGACCGCAGAATCCTTTATAAACACATTCTATGAACACCTTCAGGAATGCATGGATCATGCAATCCCAAATAAAACCAAGACCCAATCCTCCAAAGGTAGACATCCTGTCTGGTGGACCCCAGCCATAAACAAACTATACAATAAAAGGAGGAAGCTACTACATGATAGAGCAAAATCCCAAAAAGGGAAGGCATCTCTGATCAGTATTAGCAAAAAACTACGGGTACTCAGAAAATCATCTAAGACCAGCTTCGAGAGAAAAATTGTACAGGACACTAAGGATAATCACAAGGCTTTCTTTAGTTATGTTAGGAACCTGGGTGGGAATTCCCAGATATGCTCAGAATTAGTCCAAAATGACAAAAATACACAACCCACAGACATTGCCAACATCCTAGCTGACAGGTTCAGCACAAACTCCCCCCCCCCCACCAAAAGGGCAAATATCTATCCCAGCAGAGTGCTGCCCCTGACATCTCAGATGCTCAGGTAAGAGCTGCCCTCTCCAAAGCAAAAAACACAGCATCAATGGGACCAGATGGTGTCCCAGGCTGCGTCCTACATGAACTCCAAGAAGAGCTAAACTCAAACATAAAACTACTGTTCAATCTCAGCCTTACTACAGGATATGTACCCAAAGAGTGGCGTACAGCAACAGTGGTCCCTCTCCACAAAGGTGGTGCCTCAACGGATCCTGGAAACTATCGCCCCATAAGCCTGACTAGCTTGGTCTGCAAAGCTATGGAAAGGATCATCATGGACCTTTTAAATAAAGATATTGGGGACCTACAGACACTGGATCCTACCCAGTTCGGCTTTGTTAAGGGAAGATCCTGCCTCTTAAACCTGGTTGATTTCTTTGAAACAGTTACCAAGGCCATTGACGAGGGGAAGGTGGTCCACATAGCCTACCTGGACCTCGCAAAAGCCTTCGATACAATACCCCACTCGGACATTATAGATAAGCTCACCAGCTTAAATATAAACCCCTATGTCACTAGATGGGTTGCAAACTGGCTCATGGACAGAACCCACATTGTTAGAATTTCTGGAGCCATGTCAGACTCCAAACCAGTTACAAGTGGCGTCCCACAAGGCTCAGTCCTGGGACCTCTCTTGTTCGGTATATATTTCTAGGAGGTACAGGCCAACACGGAAGGACTGTGGCTGATCAAGTTCGGAGATGACTGCAAATTGGGCGCCATAATCGACTCTCCAGCCGACACAAGCATCCTCCAAAAGGGCCTCATAGAAACAGACAACTGGTGCCAGAGTCATGGCCTCAAGCTAAACGCCAAAAAGTGTATAGTTATCCCCTTTGGCAAAAACAAAGTGCCCACAAATTACCACATAGGTGGTAATCCATTAAGTACAGAAGAAGTAATTAGGGACCTGGGGACCTAAGTTGATAGCAATCTCTCATTTGACAACCACGTGGCCACAGTGGTTAGAAAAACATTTTATATAGCCCACCTAATCATGAAGGGATTCACATCTAGATCAGGGGAGGTCATCGTGCCTCTTTACTCATCCCTCATCAGGCCCATAATTGAGTACAATGCCCCTTTTGGGATGTACCTTACCAGACACCTGCAGCAACTGGAAAGACCCCAAAAGTACCTCACCCAGAGGATCAAAGGGCTCAAACAGATGCCATATGCTGCCCGGATAAAGAAACTCCAGCTCTACTCAGTGGCATACCGCCTGCTCAGAGGCGATCTGTGCCTGACATATAAAGCCATGACCAACCCAGAATTAATGGACATGCTGCACCTCAGAAAATCCAAATCCCATCGAGCTACGTGCTCGAGAGACTTGAACCTCAGCACTGAAATAAATAGGACATGCTGGAGGGACAGATTCATAACTCAGAGGCTCCCTTCACTCTGGAATAAAATCCCAGTCCAGGTTAGGCAGAGTCCCTCATTGACTCTCTTCAAGAGGAATCTTGATGAGTGGATGGGAGATCATAGGCTTACCCCGGGTATCACTTCTGTGTCACTGTTAGACAGAGGCACAGTATACTAACCTCGAAAAAGGGCATAGCAAAATTAATTTAAAATGGGTGGCAAAAGCCAAACACACTCTGGCTAGGCTTATAAATGCCCTAGGGCAGATAGCCTAGTATGAACCTATGTAGGTGGAGGACAGAGGCTGGAACATAGGCCCATATGTGGAAAACTGTTGCCATACACTAAGCAAGTCACTGGTGTTACAGGATAGTCTGTAGCATACCCTTAGCAAGGGAATTGAGGTTAGAAACATAAATGGATGTAGCCATGTACTGATAGCACACAACACACACACACTGCCAGTGAAATATCTGACACAGGACCTATGTGGTGGACAGACAAAACATGATAGGCACACCTCTGGCCACCAAGAGGATAGGCCCACAGTTGAGAGCTATGCAGAAAGACTGCATTCCAAGGTAAACTAGTATGTACCCGCACACCCTGTAACACCAGTACTATACAAAGCATAACACAACTCTACTCACACTCTGTCTGTAGTTCTAGAACCTCCTACAAATATGTAGCTGCCCGGAGTGTGTTGGTTCCTCTGGAAGAAGTATTTCTACCTGCTGTCTGTAACACTGATGCCCACACACAGGAAGGATGTCCATCACACAGGAAAGGTAAAGGGACCATGGCCACATGATGTAGGGATTTATAGTAGGTGGTTGCCATGACAGTGGTAACTGGAAGTACTACACAGCAAGCTGCATGCAGTTAGCAAGTGTAGGATACTGAGTGGTGCAGAGGCCATCACCTGATCAAGTGAATCACCTACTAAAGCCAGGCTGCAATCTACTCAAAGCTGCTCAATCCATGAGAGAGAGAGAGAGAGAGAGAGAGAGAGAGAAAGTGAGAGAGAGAGAGAGTGAGAGAGAGATTGAGAGAGAGTGAGAGAGTGAGAGAGTGAGAGAGTGAGAGAGAGAGAGAGAGAGAGAGAGAGAATAGAGCTCATCAAACTAACAGCTGAAAATGCAGGCGTTTAGGCATATGCCATTCATAAATACATCATTCCCACAACACGTATGTGAAGTATATGCACGTGTATTAGAATGCAGTACCTGGTCCATCATAATGGGATAGATGATGTGGAATGAGTTATATGTGCCATCAGGTGTTGCTGTGATGATGTTCAACTGAACAACTGCTATTGACAGTAGTGTTTGTCCCTGTGGGTAGTGGGCCATAGCTGTTAAGTGTGCAGGTCAGCACTGACAGACAAGATGTAAGCCATCATGTTGTGTAATGGGAAGTATGTATATGACATGACCAATAGCTGGTGGTGGAAGTAATGTCATTATGATGGACATGTGGGAGCCACAGCCCACCACTGGCAGGATACTCAGGTGAATCTGTAATGTAGCATGCCGAAATGCCATAGGTGCATAATAGGGTTACTTGCAAACAGGTTCCACATATACCCCACTAATCTCAGACAGTGTCCATATGTGGCACCTGTCTGTGTTGTAGCAAGGCAGAGCAGTGCAGCTGTGCAGGAAGGTGTTGTGAGATTGTGGAGCTGATGTCTGAATGTACCGCACATATAGGGATGCATATGTGTACATATTTCATATATATAATACAGAAGGATAAATGTATATCAGCATATGTCCAGAAATATACATATATATGTGCACATATATATGACATCACATATATCTACACATATATAGATATATACCTATATGCACATGTCTACATATGTGCAAACACATACACAAACATATATGTATGTAAATACATGCCCCCTATATCACTACCACAGTGATGTGTGCTATGTGTGAGGCAGCAGCACACATAGCAATACACACAGATATCTACAGCTGGCAGTGTATGCACCATGGATGGGTATGTCACGTTAGTCCCTTCTTAGCACCACATTGCCCCAATCTGTGAAGTATGCAATGGGAATATGGGGAAGTATGGTAGATACACATGTGGAGGTGGTCATAATTGGTAGATATAAAGGACAGTTTACAGGGGTGGTATGTGACACATGTGGTGGGTAAACACCATGGATGGTGTGTGTGGTCTATGATGTGGACACCCCATGGTCCCCAATATGGACACAATGGGAGCAAGCCTCCCACCAACTGCCACTCACAGCATCAGTCCACATCCTGAAGGTGCCTGGTCTGGAGGCTGAGCAGGAGGGGCATGTTGGTTGTGTGAATGTGTACTGGGTGCCTCAGACTGATGTAGCACATCCCTCATGTGTCTGTGGAACCCGGTATGAAACAGACCCTAGACCTGAGCTCAGGGGACAGGAGGGGGGGCCAACATCCCCTGGGTGGTTCCACCTGCTGGATCAGCTGACCAATAGATTATATGCATGTTATTGTGTCAATGTTATAGAACATGTGTTGGTAGTAATAGTCTACACAATCCCGGTACATGTCCAACAGCATGCATAGAGCTCCCCAATAACACAGACTGTCAGATGTGCAGCAATTTCAGAGCAGCCATACCACAGGCATATATGTAACCATAGTGGCCCTCACAATGGCATGCAAGTGAATAGTCTGTAACTGGCCAGCAATGATAGTGTCCACACAGGGGACATGGCTACATCACATAGCAGAAGGTGTGGTACAATACACAATCTGTCCAAATGGTAGTTAAGCTGTAGCCATACCTAATGAGTTGTGTGTACAGTCTGTTGAAGTTGATATGGTGGGGAGGTGATAGAGATGTGTATTATGAACTGTAGTAACCTTGCCATATGAGTTGCTCAGGCCTGTTTCCATCTTTATGTCTTTCAGGCAAGATGTCACACAGTGTATTCAGTGGATGAAAATAAGGTCATCATCAACCACCTGGTATAGCACTACCAGGTTTTCTTTGGCAGGACAGCCCATGACCAGCAGGAGTGGACTGCCCTATGGAATGATCTAGTCCACAGGGTCAGTGATGGCCTGCTTAACTGCAGTTATGAGCAGGTCCAGCATCATTACAGCGACCTGCTTCACAATGCCCGTCAGCATGTTGCTGCAGTCCGGGGGATCATCTTGCCATGGGGGGGATGCCATCCATCCCCCTTGACATGTGTGGAGGAGCTCCTGGTCAGCCTCATGGCACCTGCCTGTCTGGAACACCAACAAGCACTGGACCCCTTCATGGAGGTGGGTGTCACCCACACACCAGCCAAGGATCGTGCAGGTAAGGACATGGGGCACATCAGTAGACCACTGTTGTGTAAATAGCCACAGTGATACAAGTATATCATGCATATCTGACATATCATAGTTATAGTGTGTTGCTGCATTGTAGTGATAAACAGATGTCCAGATGTGGTAGTACTGTGGGAATTTACCATTGATGAATGGTAGTACTGCACCCAGCCTGTAGCACTGTCACAGGTGTGGCCACTGACATTGCATCTCTCATCCTCTTATGTAGTTCCCTCCAGGGTAATAAGAAGGCAGCAGCCTGTAGCTGGTGAGTATGTCTTATGTAGATGCATGCCAACACACCGGACATGTAATGGTGATGGTATATTCCATGCACACATCTAACACACCTACCCTGAATGTATGCTGTACATGTGCATGTATTGTTGCTGTGAAATGCATGGTCTCACAGGGGAGACCATGATGGGGTATTGAAAGGGCATGTCATACACCTGCATAACAACTAACACCCTGTCATTGTGGAATGTGTCCACAGGGAGTAACATACTGTTGGTGGACATGGCATACAGTAGTGACATGTTCTGAACAACACCCATATACAGTGCAACACCAGTGTATATACCTGAAGGACAATGCCAACTGCTGTAGAGATACACTATGGCATAAGGCATTACAGTAGTCCACATTATCAGCTGGGTCTAGGCTGCAACATGAGGTGTTCAGTGTATGGGACACTGCAAGGTGACATAAATGTGTAGGGCTTACCTGTCATGCATCTGCATAAAAGCTGAGGGAGGGGGGTCTCAGCATGACACACCAGTGCACTGCAGCAGGGATCTTAAGGATATTAGGGATGGCTCTATCTGCATATAGTCGGGTTCAGGACCTGTGGCAGCCATAACCCTATCCACACTGCAATAGTGACAGCATTGTGTGAACACCATGTGCACATGAGTAGACCTTGCAATCATGCAGAATAGGGGGACATGTATAGGGTAGACTGAACATACACTGGCAATTGCAGAAGGCCCACACTGGTATACCCCTGTCATGAGCAGTGACTGCTGTAGTACACACAACAAGAGGTGTGATAAACCATCATGATAAGGGTGTACACACATATGCCCACATGGTATGTATGCATTGCGGTCAGCAGCCACACACCTAACACAATCTGTAGACACTGCATGTGAAAGTACAGGACATATGTGACATACAGGGCTTGTGTACTGCTAAGATATGCAGTGCTGTGGTCCCATGGCAGATCAACGATGTGTGTGTAAAATCAATAAAGGTGTGTACATGCCCCAATAGCCACAGTATGCTCTGATTGTTGTCAGTGTAAGCATTTCTGCAGTGGTCATACATGGTCTATTGATGTTGACAGCTGTAAATCAGGCATCAGGCATTCACCAATGACAACAGTCTGCATATCATCCCAGGTATGTGTTGCTGGAACACATAGGGACTGTGAGAAGTAAAGCTGACATAACTGACACAGTACTACACATTCCGCAATGGGTTGCACACCTGTGAGTTATGATGCACAATACATGGCATGTGCAGAACAGGTGCACAGCAATACTGTGTACATGGGTGCAGTGGTATCCAGGGGAAGGGGCATCACCTAGTCACAGCACATGCATCACACAAATGTATACTGTTGCTAGCATGGATTGACTATAGCTGAACTGCATGCTGTTCTGTACCATATGTTCTGCATGTTGGCAAATGGGTAATAGGAGGACTGTGTGTACAATCATTGTGTAACCTCACCTGTATGTGTGTGTGTGTGTGTGTGTGTGTGTGTGTGTGTGTGTGTGTGTGTGTGTGTGTGTGTGCATGCATCCTGGTGGTTAGTTAGTTTGCCTGCAGGGTCACTCTGGTGAAGTGGTGGGAGGCAGATGCATGTGTGATGTGTGTGTGTGCATGTGTGTGTTTGTGTGTGTGGCCACGTATGCACATGTGACATTGTGGGATGTTCATACAGCTGTACCCCCCCCTTTGGGACCATGCAGTACATGGACATGGACTGCCACATTACACTCCAGGAATACCTGTCATGTAATCAAAGGACAGCAAATAGTATAATATGGTCTTTAGCATGGAACAGGCATCCAGAGGGAAAGTAGACTCCGGGTGCACACTTAATAATGCAGTCAGCAGAGAGGTCACCTACAACCCACGTATGCAGCTCTACAGATGCATTGGGGAAGTAATAATCAACACAAGGGAGTGTATCCAAATATTACAGCTGACACATGATGAGCTGACAGAGCAGCATATCTGGCATATACTGAGCATTACGTACACATGACACACCAGTGGGAGCTATTATGGATTCAACATAGTAGCCCACACATATAGGGGCCATGTACATCATTCTGGCCATACAGAAAGTGCATACCAAATGACAGCAGTGAGGCCATGGAAATCCCCTACACACAGGTCAGGCAGGTAAAGTAGCAACAGGTCTTGTGTTGTGGCTGCTTGCATGGGCATTTAGAGGACTGTGATGTTAATGAGTGGTATCAATGTGTGTATGTTAACAAGTGTGATGCAGGATGGGGTAACACATGGACATATACGTGGGACTGTCTGTAAAGCCATGGACAGGTAGATATTACGGGGATGTGTGTGTGTGTGTGTGTGTGTGTGTGTGTGTGTGTGTGTGTGTGTGTGTGTGTGTGTGTGTGTATGTGTTTGTGTGTGCGTGTGTGTGTGTATATACTGTAAGGCAATGCTGTACAGGTTTTAAAGTGCATTTATTGTTTTCCCCCACAGGTGGTGAGGTGGGTCCCTCCTGCAAGCAATCTGATGTAGGTGTCCATACAGACACCGATGATGATGATGATAATAATGTTGAGGCATCAGGGGCCAACACTGCACCAACATTTTACATCCCCCTTTTAGCCACCCCACTCCTATACAGAGTTACAGTGCCTATACACATCCCATAACCAATGGCCATAGCAGAGGGACAGCTGACATTCAGTGGCAGTGCACAGGAAAGAGTGGTATCCATGCCTACTGTGTCCAGTCACAGCAGGCATAGCTGGATGTCCGGCAGGCTGCCACATAGGCAGATGTCCAGGGTGCTCGTGGTAGGGCTGCTGGACATCATACCCCTGGCAGAGGCGATATAGCTGCAACCAGCAGAAGCATGTTTCAGGCTGTAGTGGTGGCACAGGCACATATTGAGCATTACACCAGACAGGACCTTAGGATACAGAGGGCTGCTCTCGCATCTGTAAGCGACAAACTCCATGAACTGTTGGGTGACATCCGTGTCTCTCTCAAGCAAGTGGATAGATGGCATGATGAGATGATGGCCCTCATCAGCCATGGTGTGTCTATGCTTCAACATGTGGTAAGGATGCGGCAACACCTGCGTGGATGTGGGCCAGCAACACCAACAGCTGGCAGTCAGCGTGGCATGTTAGGACACCAAGGGGCTCCCGTAGTGGTAGTAGCAGCCCCAGCAGTGTGGGGGGTGTGCTGTCCACAGCACACCACAGCAGGCCACATGCACATGGTTCTGGCCAGTCCCAGGAGGGAACTGCTACCAGTGGACAAATGGCATAAGCAGGTGAAAGTAGCACATCAATACCTGTACCTGGCTGTGCCTGCGGAACCCCTGGCAGGCACAGTCCATGTGTCAGTGGCCGGAAGCAGTGAACTGCACACCCTGCCAGGTATGGTTTGCAGCTGTCCATAAACACCAGTGTAGGGCAGCCACATGGCAGAACTGTGTGCATGCATACCCACATACTATGCAAACACACCTAGGGCAACCTCATACCTGCACACATCACATCACCTCAGCTAGCTCCCCAGAGTACACCCCTCACTCACACACATGGTGTCAAATGTATGGCCCACCCTCAGCCTCTAGCAAACCAACACCACACCCCGTGCATATGATGATACCTGTGCCCCATCCCTGTCATCCAGACCATCGATGCAGGGACAGGCTGATATGGTTCGGATGCACATGGTGACTGTACAACAGTGTACCACAATCCTGAAGTGTAACATGTTGTAGGCAGTAGAGTGTAAGGCATATTTGGCAGGTAGTGTAGCCATCCAGCAATGATGCCTTCTAGCTGTTAGTAACACTGCTTGGTTGTGGTTTCTAAAACGCTATCCATGTATGTTGTAGGTGTACATGTGTCAGCACGAGGATGGTCTACAGTCATATTGCACAACAGGGTATGCCACTGTGCTGACTCCATGGCAGTGACATATCTGGGGTACAGTCGAACACATTTCACAGGTTAACTATACCAGGTATTGCCTGTGCCACATGGACCAGTGGCCCGCTGAGCCATGTATACCCTGCAATCTGATGTACACCCATCCACATACACGCACACTTTTACTTGCCCACACTGGGACTAGACCCCTACCTAGCAATGTCATGATACTGACGTGTGTGGCTTACATTGCACTCACCGCACAGCATTTAGGGTGGGGTGTGTCCAAGGTTACATGGTACATGCAGAACATCCCCCAGCATGTACAGTATGCTGATGGAGGATGTAATGGGTGTATTTGGATGATATGTAGTGTGGAATACCATCATATACATATTTACAAATGCATAACATCCAGACACACATCTGAGATACCAGGGCCTATCACTGCTAACTACCTTCACCATCTCCTCAATGTGTTACAGGTAGACTGCACACATTACATGCATAACTGGCTTGGATTGTGGTAACAGTTACCTGTATGATTGATGGTGACAGTGGTAACCACAACATGGTACATGGCACATATACCTGGTGTACCTTGGTGTAATAACAGTGTACACAGCACCCACATCCCCAAATGGATATTGTATTCCCTGAAACCCATGATGATACTCTGCCATACCCACCATCATACATTAGCCACAACTGCGATACAACCCATTGTATACCCCAACATTGGTGCTACAGGGATATGCATCTCATGCACATGCCACATGCGTAGTAGGGCATCAATCAAGCGTAGGTTGCCTGTACATATCCCAGCTGGATACTTGTCATCTTCACATCTGAACAGGGACTGACAGTCATCAGCTTGGCAGGTAGCTATGCAGTAGCATGAGTGCGTTGACAGACCAGTAAGGGGTATATACTGTGACACAGCTCACACACCAGGGATATGACAGGGGGTCGTCGGTGTCCAGCCATGCTAGCAGGTGTGCCTGTTGTCAGTACTACATTAAGCACTCTGCTCTTGCCTGGGTTAGCACTGTCAAAAGTAGTACTGCCATGATACACTACATGCCAATGTGACAGCAGGTTCTCTGGGCTACTACACCTATATGTCACACATTCACATGGATAACAGTGCTGTACAGGCCTCATATATGTCTGTGTCCCACACATGACACTCACATCGCTTGCTACTGTAATGACAGCACATAGGTGCATGCATTGTACATGGCATTACATACACTTATTACAGGTTATCAGTATGGGTTGTGTGTCCTGGTTACCATTGCTAAGCAATGCTTATCAAGTATCAACATTGCTGTAATATAACAGCTAAGCTGATTTGCACACTAGTAAGCACTGCCTACACTGTGTAAGTGCTTGTACATTTATCCATCGCTTAGCATCGCTTAGCTTCATGCAAACCCATGCAAACATGCTTAAAGTTGCTCAAAACTGCCTTAACCACTCTGTATCTGACGGCACTTGTTCTGCCCAGCAACAAAATGAACAGCCCTTTCAGGGCTTGAACTCAGGACCCTTTACACTGAAGTCACAGCACTTAACCACTAAACCATGACCACTGTGGAGACAGCTGATATTTTACAAATATAGGTATCAATACACATATTGAGTAGTATTGAACAATTGCCTTTACTTCCTAGATTGTGCAGTCCTTGTTATTAATATGACTGTTGCGTCACATATGTTGTTTTATCATAATGTACACATAGCAGATACATATGGTGAGATACATGTAGAAGGGTATACACAACCGTGACATTTACTCATGACAGGAATATGGTTGTATACATATCATAGGTGTATATATGTCTACATGTACATACACATGTAGACTCATACATATGTCTGTATACACATCTGTATAGTGCTACATATATATGGCATGTGTACATCTCTTCTTATGTACATATGTATACATGCATATACATATATGTATATAAACATATGTGTATATATAGGTATACAGATATGTACATATAGATATATGTGTATATAGCTATATATATATATATATATATATGCACATCCTATGTTTACAGATATGCCTAGTTATGTTGGTATATATATATATATATATATATATATATATATATATATATATATATATATATATATATATAAATATATAATCTATAACTATATGTGCATACATATCTATTTTGATATACCTACTACTGTCAATATATCTGTAGATATCCATACGTATATGTGCATATGTATCACTATCTGTATATGTGTAGACATATATTGCTCTGTATATGTATATATCTGGGTGTGTATATGTATATCTATGCACATATACATATCCATCTATAAATGTCGATATGTATATGTGTAATCATATATATAGATATCTGGATAATTATATGTACATATATTTTCACCATATGTCCTGGACATGGAGTGTAGCCCAACTCCAGCCCCCATATTCCTAACTTCGTAGTGCAAGGGGATATCAGGTGTGTATAGCAGGCATATTAGTAGACTATTGCTACTGTAATTGGGATTGTCTTCACAGACATGGTGTGTGTGGGAGGTCACATCTGCTTTTCACATGTGTGCCATTGGCTACTGACAGACATCCTAAGGACATCATAGTAAGGTACCGCTGCTAGCACGTAATGCCCATGTGGACTGCAGCAGAGATATTGGCCAGTATATGTGGACATTCTGAAACACTCTATACAGTCCAGAAGTATACTCAGAACCCCTTAGTGCAAAACATGTGTACCATGCCTGACAATATGGATGTTAACAGCCATGTAGATGGGTATAACACATAATGACTGGTATACATATGCCACCATAGGTTATGCATTCACACACCCCTGTCTAGACTGACACATAACCATTGGTACAGGAGTGCCATGTCCACATACTACCCACTAGATATTGACATACATCTGTATAGCATCCCACTGCTCTGTCTGACATACTTGACTGTTAAGGGAGGCCCGGCAGCAGTACATCTGGCAAGTATCTGCACATGACATCTCACTAGGTAAGTACACAAAGCTGCTAGGCATGTAACAATGCACTGTGCAGGCTACAGGCAGACTGGCTCAACACTGGCCTACATCTCGTATGGAGGAATGCACATGTACTTGCACATATAGCAGGCTCTGCAGGGATGTCACAGCCCAGGGTAAGATACACCTGTGTGAAAGTGCATAACCACAACCACTGTGAACATAGCCACAGCCACATATGGTAAGCTACTGTAATATTACAGTATATGGACCATCTGTTCAACACCATCCTCATATGTGCCACTCACAGACTAACCCTACATATACTGGGCTGCTACACAGTTTGTTCTGCTGGCTGTCTGTGGTATGGGACATGTGTGTGTATGGCCCTACAAACATGTAAGCCAATACGGTAACATACAGTGGAGCAGCATGTAACATCAGATAGGATGGTACCTATAACTATGACATCTACCACAGTCTGTACACAGGCTAAAGTACATATGAACAATACACACACTGTCGACATTCACCATAGGTACAGAGACCTCAGTACTGTACAAATGACCACAGAATGTCCAGGTTATGTTATCAAATATAACCCCTACTGTACATAACATGTGTAGCAGTCTCATATCTCACTGGCTTGTTATCAGATATGATGACACTTAATGATGGTGTACAGCACGTATGCAGCTCTTAATGCATGACATATGTACAAAGGTTGACAGCGTTGTGGCTGGAAGCACATACACAGGGCCAATATTGACATGTTGCTGTAATAACCTCATACATTTAGTGTTGTAACAGGGTTTGTTGCAACATATGTCTTATGAAGGATATGCAGTCAGTAGCTGTCACGGCTTTCACCATCTACAGACTGCAATCCTCACACTACCTTCTGCAGTTCACAGATACATGCTCTGTGGGTAACACATGAAACCAAGGGCACAACACACTGCCCAGTCTGCAGATGACTCTACAGATGGGGATTCCTCATAAACATAAAACTGACATGGCGGGTATTAAAACATGAAGGACAGCCATATCCATACACACACTGTTAAACCAACATTACTCCAAATGCAGTATAGCAGCACTTACAGTCTGTAATCAGGTCAGGCACATCCCCCTCCTGTGCCTTGCCCTGTTTCCACAGTGTATGTTGTTAGATGTAAATCCCCAATCCCTCTGAGATACTGTTTGCCAAACAACAGATCTAGTTCCTGCTCACAGTGAATGAAAAGGGCCAACACCAACATGATGTTCCTAGATATTGGAGTGTGTTTCTATGCAATTGGCTATGGGAATGTTACCACAGCTGTTCCACATGCAATCAGCTGGGGGAAGGCTTCAATTTGTGCAGAGGCCATCAGCTGATCATGAGCATCACTTCAAATACACATGCTGCTGCCTAAGCAAAGCAGGTGTAGGTCTCCACATCCACCAGAGAGGGAGTGAGAGAGGCAGACAGATGCAAAGACAACTCAGGGAGGGGTGGGAGAGTAAAACATAAGCATTGTTTGTGTCACACACCTACCAGCACAGGGTATCAACCCCCTGATGACTATGTAGTGCTATCACATTTCTATGCAGTTATTGGATGTGCCACAGAGTTTACATGTTGTGGAGCCCTCAGAATGTATATGTGATGGTGAGTGACATCTGCAACAGGGATATGGTATCTATACGGTAGGTGTGGTACACATGCCTGTACACATGAACAGGTGCCAGCATCAATACAGCCACATTCTCACAGGGACACACACACATTGACACACAACCCATCACTAGTGAGATTGCCACAACACATTACTGTGCAGGTATCACATGCACTACAGGGGTCATACAGAGGTGATATGGGCAAAAGGTATGGGGAGGTGTCTGACATAATACAGCATGCTTCAGTATGCCAATGGGGGTTGTAGTGAGTGTGGATGTGATCATACGCATCATGCAACACACACACAAACACACAGGGTGCCAGTGCTGACATGCATGGGTGCATTTCTGCATGGGTGTTTGGTGCCGACTGTGCCTGGTGGCTGTACAAGGCTAAGTGATGGGTATAGCTTGGCATCAGGCCACATGCCATTGGTCAGCATTGTGGCTCAGGGCTGTAGTTTCTGCATTTGTCCACACAGGTGGGTATTGCATCCCCCATCCAGTCACCTGGGTGATTATTGTGTGTGGCCAATGCTGTGCATCTCTTGCCATGTATGTGTTCCTTAGTCCATGATATGGATGGTGTCTGGGATGTGCATACCTCCCACATGCATGTACAGTGACATGTAGAACTATACCTCAGGTGTCTGGCCCATGTTGTGTACACAGATTATCATCAGATGTGCCAGTCTTGGCCATCTGTGGCGGGAACTAGTAATGGACCGCAGGTTTACCCTGCACCTACATTGATAGCATGCTAACAGCATTCCCTGGTGTCAGTGGCATCTGTCCATACAGGGTATGTTTTCAGGCATGGTATGTCCTTTGTGGGTCACATGTAATGGCACCACAGGTGTTGCAGGTGTCCAGTGGGGAACATGGGGAAGGGGCACTGTCTGCATGTACATGCCTATTAGGCAGATGGACAGGGTACCACTTCCTTTGTAGCCCACTCCAGTCACTCCATAGTTACTATCAGTGGCCAATATGCAGCGTACTACCCACATATTGGCTGTTGCCTTGGCATGTCGGTGTATGAGACATGGGTTGAGTGTGTGCTCTGGGTAATATTGGAGTTGCTAACTGTGATTGCCTGGCCTTGATATCATGTATGGGTATGGATTTGCACTTCAGCCTCTCAGCTATTTCAGTTCTGTTATCCTGTATGGCGGGCATTGTGATATATACCAGGGCCACCATATAAGAAATTTGCAAAACCCACTCCACAGTGGGCCAAGGTATCACACACTCACACCCACCTCCACATGAGTTATACTCACACATACACACGCACACACACACATGTTATGTCTGGGAGTAGAACCTCTACCTAACTAGTTTACTACATTACAGCACTATGCAGTTATAGTACGCAGCATGGCGATTACTGGAGTACTGCTTCTCCAAAGGTGTATATCACATTGGATGACATCAACAGGACTGGCAAAGTAGGACATTCAAATTGTAGTGAGTGTGGCTAGGCTAAAATGCATTACTCCCTACACAGGCAGTGACACACACACAAAACATGTGCAGGTATAGAACCCCTAACAGAAGTCTATATCACATTACAGCATAGAACCATTACAGGACACACCACATGGATTACTGGAGAACACCTTTCCCAAAAGCATATTTCACAATGAATGACATCAGCAGGATTGCCAAAGTAGGGCATTTAAATGTACTGAGTGTGACTAGACTGAAATGCATTGTTCCCTACACAGACATTGAAACACACACAAAACATCCAGAACTGCCATGGGTGGGAATAGAACCCTACCAGAGGTCTATATCACACTATGGCAGTATGCAGTTACAGGACACACTATGGAGATGAGTGGGATATAATCTTCCCAGAGGTGTATTTCTAGGTGGATAACATCAGCAGCCTTGCCAAAGATGAGCATTTGAATTGTAGGGAATGTGACTACCCTAAAAAGCATTGCTCTCTACACAGACAGCGTCAGACACAAACACTTGCCATGTGTGGGGTTAGAACAACTACCTAACTAATTTATCATACTACAGCAGTACTCAGTTACAGGACACACTATGGAGATTACTGGGCTACAGCTTCCCAGAGGTGTATTTCTAGGTGGACGACATCAGCAGCCTTGCCAAAGATGAGCATTTGAATTGTAGGGAATGTGACTACCCTAAAAAGGATTGTCTTTTGCACAGACAGAGTCAAATAGACACACACACTTGCCAAGTCTGGGATTAGAACAGCTACCTAATTAATTTATCACACTACAGCAGTATACAGTTATAGGACACTCTATGGAGATTACAGGGCTACAGCTTCCCAGAGGTGTATTTCTAGGTGGATGACATCAGCAGCCTTTACAAAGATGAGCATTTGAATTGTAGGGAGTGTGACTACCCTAAAATGTATTGCTCTCTATACCAGCAGACTGACACACACACACACACACACACACACACACACACACACACACACACACACACACACACACTTACTAAGTCTGGGATTAAAACAGCTACTTAATTAATTTATCACATTACAGCAGTAAGCAGTTACAGGACACGCTACGGAGATTACTGGGCTACTGCTAGGTGGATGACATCAGCAGCCTTGGCAAATATGAGCATTTAAATTGCAGGGAGTGCAACTATTGCCTGCTACACAGACAGACACACACATTTACCAAGTCTGCGATTAGAACATCTACCTGACTAATTTATCACACTACAGCAGTGCACAGTTACAGGACGTGCTACAGAGACTACCAGGCTACAGCCATACCAGAGGTGTATTACTAGGTGGATGACATCAGCAGCCTTGCCAAAGTTGAGCATTTGAATTGTAGGTACTGTGACTACCTAAAAAGCATTGCTCTCTACACAGACACAGACACACACACAAACACACACAGTTACCATGTCTGGGATTTGAACTCCTACCTAAATACTTTATCACACTACAGCAGTACAAAGTTATGGTACGAACCTTGGAGATTACTGGGCTACAGCTCTCCCAAGGGTGTATTTCACAGTGGATGATCTCAGCAGGCTTGTCATAGTAGAGCTATAGGGAGTGGGCAGTGTGTGTGCATGGGCCATAACCCATTCATCTAGAGGTTGACACACCACATGCGGGCACACACAGTGTCATATTTCACAGGTATGTGTATACAGCTGCTGTATGACTACTTCCTTGTACAGTCATGTTTCGCAGCTGGCACATGCACCAATAGTCTGTAACGCTGACAGATACTGGTGGCTAGTATCTGCGGTGGGTGACATCTGAACCTCATTTGGTTGGGGCCCTTTGGCTGTGTGCTGGGTGGGACAGGCCTGAATGGCTCCTTGTCACAGTCACCCTCTTCCACACATCTATGTAGGTCTACCTTTGGCTTATTATAGTGTGTTGTCCTTAAATATATGTCTGTATTCCTGTCCACTGTGTGTGCAAGGCATGCATGGTGCATATTGACGAGTGTCTGCCCTAACAACTGCAACTATCAGATATGTCTGGTCCACTAGTGTTTGCATGTGTTTAAGTGTGTGAGCATGCTCAGTATGACCTTTCAGTATGTTGTTGACTGACTTTGCCTTCATTTCTCTAAGTGTGTGAGCATGCCCAGTATGGTCTTCTGTATTTAATGTGTGGATCGAGTCCAGGTAATGTGTACTGAAGTGCTGACCTAGGTTTTGTACACCAACAGGTGGCATGCTGTTATAGGATGGGGGGGCTCAGCTGACTATTTCTACATTTCTACACATGATGGGGGGCACACCTGACTGTTATTACATTACTACATAGGGGGGCACACCTGTCTATTTCTACACAGGGTTGGGGGGGCACCTGACTGTTATTACATTCCTATGTAGAGTGGGGGGTTCACCTGACTATTTCTATGTTTCTACACAGGGTTGGGGTGAGCACACCTTACTGTTATTACATTAATACATAGGGTGGGGGGGCCTCACCTGACTATTTCTACATTTCTGCACAGGATGGGGGGGGCATACCTGACTGCTATTACATTACTACATAGGGGGGCACACCTGTCTATTTCTACAGTTCTACACAGGATTGGGGGGCACACCTGACTGTTATTACATTACTATGTAGGATGTGGGGGACACAGCTGACACTTGTAAACATTTGCTATGACTGTACTGGTATGTCAGGTACTCTATTTCGTTCTGTATTGTTAACTATCACGCTGACTAGAGGCATACCAGTGTACTACAGATTGTGGCTTTGGTTTCCCTACATATTATTGTCTGACTTCCTAACCTTCATAACTAACATCCCACTGCCTGCCCTGCTGTAGTCTGTCTGTGTAGGCCTGGGGGGGAGGTTAACCATAGCCATCATTCAGGGGCCATAGCACAGGGTCTGTTTGGGTTTGTCTACACCTGTCCTGCTAGCTGAGACTGTTGTTGGGTATGTGAACTGCCTTGACTGGCATGTGTGGATCATATGGACACACATGTCGCTCAGCACATTTCCTGCAGTGGGTTTTGTCACCCTGTGTAGTACTGGCTACTATGGTGACTCCAGTATGTGTTACAGATGTCATGGTGCCTCTATGGGTGTCTACCGTCTGCTGCCATAACATTCAGCCACCCAATTCCCTTGCATGCTCACATCCATACCATAGATACAGGTAATGACACATTCTATTCCATTTGGCAAGTGGTAGGTTGACTGACTTACCTTGAGGGTGTGCCAGACTTGCGGATGGTGCTGGAGGGCTGCTTATGTCGGATGCACATAGTACCCTCCCTATACATGGTTGAGCACAGGTAGTGTCATGTTTGGCATCCCTTTTACTGTATGTGCGAATCAGAGAGAGGTTTCATTCTCTGGGTCCCTACTGTGTCAGTGTATGTGCTATGCGTTGTCTCTTTGCCGCAGCCTCGGTATACTGGACATGCCTCCAACTGCCTACTGGGGCAGGCTCAGGTTGTTCTTCCTCTGCATCACTCTGTGCCTGTGCAGGCCTTGGCATTGGTGGGGGGCTCTGTGGCCCTGCCCCATGCTGTTCCAGTTGCAGCTGTTTCCACAGGATCATACTGTGTAGCATAGCACATACCATAACAATTTGGGTACATGTAGCTGGTGAGTACTGCAAGGTTCCACCAGATGTGTCCAGACACTGGAACCATGACCTGAGCATCCCAAACACACGTTCTATTATAAGTCTGGTCTGTGCGTGTGCCTCATTATGGTGTTCTTGTTTAGGTGTGTCTGTATTTCTGATGGGTGTCAATAGCCACAGCTCCAGTGTGTAACCAGCATCCCCCATTAGGTGACCGTAAGGGATGTCCCCATTGGCAAATCTCTGGTACAGCTGCGTCAGATGCCATATGTGAGAATCGTCATAGCTTCCAGGGGCAGCCAGAACACGCATTCATTATAATGCCCTGGGCATCACATACGATCTGGCAGTTGATGAAGGGAATGCCCCTGCGGTTGATGTAGGGCCTATCCTGATCACTGGGTGGTGCTTTGATGCATATGTGTGTGCAGTCTATAGCACCCACTACCTCAGAGTATTCTGCTATTTGATGGAAGAAACGCATATAGCTAGCCAACACCTCACGGGCATTGAGGAAATATACTTGCTCACTGGCATGTGCTGACATGGCATCCAAGAACTGGTGGACTACTCTGGATGTTGATGCCTGTAAGATCCCAATGATATCCCAAGTTGAGCTTTGGGAGGTACCTGTGGCTAGTATTCATAGGCCTACACATACCTTGGTATCCACTGAGATGGGTTCCCCTCGGTCAGTTTAGTGTGTCAAGTGTGGCTGGCACAGCTCAACAATTTGCTGTAGGAGGTCTCTGTCCACCCTATAGTGCTCCATTATCTCCAGCTCATGTAGCCTCTGGTAGGTTACCCTGGGTCTGTACAGTCTTCTCAGTCTCCTCACTGTGGGTTGATTAGCAGCATTCACATCCTCACCACCCTCAGCCTCTTGCACATGTTCTATGTTGCCTGCTGCAGACCTTCTCATTTTGTAGGTTTGTTTGTTAAATTTTCCACGCTTGTATACACCGGTGGTGTAGAGTGTGGGGAAAAACCAGAGGGGAAGGTGTTTTCTTAGTTTATAGTAGTGTTCTGGGCTGGGCTGGTCTGCTGCCTGTGTAATTGGCTGATTCTGATACATTTCACCTGCCATCTAAGCTAGTTCTCCTTGATTACCTTCCTACTGCTGTTTTCCCTTCCCATTGCCTTCTTGTTTAAGTCCGGGGCACGCCGCACAAACAGAGTGCTCAAATGTGCACACTGCTGCTATTTCCTGGTTTAACTTCTTTTTTCTTCCTGTAAAACCCGGTGCATGGCACGTGCATCCACTAAGGCTTTGTAAAGAGTGTTAGGCAGGTTTAGACACACCTCCTAGCTTAGCTGTGCTAAGCTAGGAGCAAACCTGAGCCACAGGGCTCCAATCCACTTACAGTATACCTGACACCCCCCCATGATGTCACCTAACTCCTAGGCTTGCGCCAAGCTTTTCCTAGTCTTACACTTTTGGGACCTGGCTCACATGCTGGGGAAAACTGGGATTCACAATTCTTCCCGTCATTTGCATAGGATTGCCTGCTAATGCATAGTTACATGTCTCACATTGAGTCTCTCCCATTAGCAGCCACTACTCACTGGCCATGTTGTCTTCTGCCTGCCATTGACTTGCATGGCAGCATACTGATTTTAGTTGGAATGCTTAATTTAGGCTATGTTTTTTTTTCCCATGATCCCATTTGCGCACCGCTGCCCTATGCTTAAACAGCCGAGATCGGCTAAAAAAAAAATAAAAGTTGATTTCTGTATTTTTTGTTTGTTTGTTTGCAACGCCAATGGCCTTATACTTGGCCATTGGCGTGCTTACTACATGATTTGCAGCCTTTATTTGGGGCTGTCTCAGCTCCGTTTTGGATTTTGCAGAAATGTACTCAGTTACTAACCGAGTACATTTCTGCAGATAGCACTAGTCTTGCACAGACTGTTGCAAGCTTCCTAATTGCAAAATCACTTCATTTGCATAGATTTCTCCTGCAAATGTGATGATTTGCATACCAGGGCTTAGTCCATGCAGGATTAGTGCAGGAGTGCTCGTGCATGCCCTTACAGGCTATTCCTGGATCGCACGGCAGACATGTTGCCTGCTTGAGCTCCTGCACCGATCTTGCACTCTGTGCAAGCTTTTGAGAATCTAGGGGATTCTTTATATATAATCAGGTTGTTTAGATCAAGGGAGTTGATACAGACAGTGGTTCTGTTAAAAGCAATAAAAGCATTAAAAGCATTCCTTTAGCCAAGTCACCCTTCCTCTTAACACTATAGTGCAATCGGAGACTGTGCTAACTAAAACTGAATCTAGAAAGCTAGAGGCAAATCACAATCTTATTTCTATAGGCCAACCAACTAATCATAACTTTATTAATTAAGAAACTAAACTAACTAAAAAATGGCTGACTGACAAGAAGCTCTACCAATAGACACCTACCAGAATAAATATTAATAATTATACAATGACCCCCATTAATATTCAAAATTGTGCACGCTGATTGTTCAGCATGCACGTTGTAAATCAGTTATAATAATGGAAAAAAGGTCCGGTCACCCGGACTTTTTCCATTACTATAACTCTTTTTTAAGCAATGGAGAACACAAGATCTCCATTGCTTCATACTGTCTCGCTATGTTAAACAAGTTTAACATAGCAAGACAGCTTTAAAAAAAGCAACAGAGATTCTCCGTTGCTTTTTAAAGTTCTCGCTATGTTAAACCCATTTAACATAGCAAAACAGTTTGTAAAAAGCAACGGAGATCTTGCTTTCTCCGTTGCTTTTTTCAAAACTGTCTCGCTATGTTACATGGGTTTAACATAGCGAGACAGCTTTAAAAAAGCAACAGAGATTCTCTGTTGCTTTTTTAAAGCTGTCTCGCTATGTTAAACCCATTTAACATAGCGAAACAGTTTGTAAAAAGCAATGGAGATCTTGCTTTCTCCGTTGCTTTTGCCCACAGCTCTGATGTACTGCGTAGGCATATGCATGCGCAGTACATCAGAACTGCCACTGAATACCAGACAGCTGCGGAAGGGCAGCAAGGAGGCATTATACAATGCAATATTTAAGAAAAGTAATTATTTTTTTTCTTAAATAATGTCATTGTATAATAGCAATAATGCTGGATTTACCCACGGTTGGCTTTGTTTGGCCTCTCGGGCTTCGCCCTCATGACCAAACTACACCAACCGTGGGAAAATCCAGCATTACCCACACCCAGGCATGGGTTATTGCTATAATATACAACTTTTAACAAAGATCACTTTCATATCAAATAAATGCTTCATCGGGTTTGTGTCAAAAACAAATCACAATATGAATGAACATGTGTATAGATATACAACTGAAAACCTAAGTAGGATGAAAAAAAAATAAAAATAATTGCTAAGCTGGAAATACAGTGATAGATGTTAAAAATAAAGCACTAAGACCATGTGGATCTGTTAAAGTGTGGTATCTAAGAAAACAATTAGTTTGAGTGTGTAAGACTGCACTCAAGAGTAATTGCAACCTTTAAAAAAAAAATTAAAAAAAGACTAGGCCCATGCACATTGTGTACGCTATCAGACTTTCACTGCCTAAAAGGAAAAATTGTAACTTAAAGTGTTCAGTTTAAAATGTAAAGTAGCATTTAATGTGGAAGCATCAAAAATGGTTAAAAATCATTAATGTACTTACATTATATAAATGTTTAATGTTTACTTACACACACATGCGCACGCACACACACACACATGTGCACACACACACACACACACACACACACACACACACACACACACACACACACACACACACACACACACACACACACACACACACACAAATGCAGAGGGACCAGCATTTATACAGGCATATACACAATAAATCACATACTCATACGCACACACACATGCTCAGCAGTTACAGACACTTTTTTGACTGCCTACACCAGTGATGTCTCACTGTGATCACATAAATGATAGAATACATACTGTGCAAAGCAATGCATCTCCTCCCTCATAACTCTCAAATGCCCTTCATTTTATAGAATGGCCATGAGTTTGCCTCATATTTTGCTCTGTGCTTTGAAAGATGTTTGGTTTCTTAGAAAATCTGTGAGGACTACACATTCAGTAAAGCAGTCATTATAGTTTAATCCTTTTTATTTTTTAGAAAATCATGATGCAAACCTGCTGCTCTATTAACTTTTATAAGTGAATTAGAATAATATTTAAAAATTGTTTCTGATTTTAGATCTTTGCCACTATATTACTCTTGGCTTTGTCAAGAGTTCTTGTGCAAAGATGTACTCTCACACACTCACTCATATTCACTCACAAAGCTGAATTATTTTTGTTCTTATTTTCCTATGTTCAGTAAATGCAGCTCTTACACTTGTGACTATCAAAGATATTTAAAAAAAAAAAAAAAAACAGCAGCAAGGTCTTGAAGGCCTTGCAGCTTCACTGCAGTTACTTTTGTCTACAGAATCATCTGGTTTATATTTCCTTTTATTCCAAGAAAGTTCACTGGGTAGTTTTGGCGAATATAAAATTATCAAAGTATGTTCATCAAAACTGCATTTATTGACAGCTGAGTTTGCCTCTTTCTCCACTATTGTTCGTACAAATATATATATATATATATATATATATATATATATATATATATATATATATATAAGTTTGGAGGGTGTGTGGGGGTGTCATCCCATGGTGGGGATGCAGGAGGGGCTTGCCCCTCTGAAAACAATCTTTCCTTGGAATGCTTGCTGAAGGTAGTTTTGGGAAAACATTTTTTTTATAGTTTTTAAGTTCACCAAATCTGCCTTCAGGGAATCATCATGAATCCTTATTTGTAGTAATTTCACTATTTTTCCCTCTGTGCATGTTTCACAGCAGTTTAATTTGCTGTCATGAAGTGATGAACTTGATACTGGTCTCTCCTCTTACATTAATACTCTGCTGCAGATAGGATATTGTTTAAGCTATCTGCCCTTTTTCTATTGGATACTAAATAATGAGAGGGGGATGGGTTGATAGGAGTTATTACTTAAAGATCATGAGTGCAACCATTTTTGCTTCTGACATAAATTTAGCTTGTGACATAAATAAGACATGATGACAAGTGAGATATGTCTCTCAGAGGATACCCATGCTCTGGAACAGGATTCCCAGCCATGTGAAGCAGAGTCTATCCCTAACCCTATTTAAGTGTAAACTTAACAAATGGATTTGAAATCTGAAATTCAACCCAGGTCTTGTCTCCATGTCTCTGACAGACAGAGGCAGACAGTAATGCCCAAACTAAACTCCCCCCCCCACATAACCTCTAGAAACGTCCTAATAAACATACCCCTCCTAATAAACACTCATGATTCATAGGGGCATAATTGGGTTGGATACATGGCTAGGCTTATATAGGCCATGGTAGTCATTAACCTAGCATGTAACTATGAAGCTATGAACACATCTGCAGTCCTTCTCCTTCTTCTGGAATGACAGGCTGGCTTCCTGCTCTGCAAATCCAATTTAGCGGATATTACCTTCTTTCATTTACCTATTTCTTGCTTCCAAACTTTGGCTCTCGGCTGACTTATGAGGTACTTCCTGTCTGCATCATTATGCTTGTCACGGTAATGATGCAAAGTTCGATTTTTCTTGCACTTCCTGTACTAGTAGCCTGTGTCTCTTTCAAGGGATCCACAGGATTTTTTGCAAGGAGGGTGCAAACCCAGAGCCCCCCTACTCAGCCCCCCATGAAGCCATTCCTGTGTCCCATTACTTGGCTATTTCTCCCCATTGCCATAAACACTGTTCATAGTTTCATAGTTTCATAGTTTAGTACTAGGCTATCTGCCCTGGGGCATTTGTAAGCCTAGCCATAGTGATGTGGCTTTCGCCACCCCATGAAATGGTACAAAAATGCACAGAATAGATTTAGAATACTGTGCCTCTGTCTAGTAGTGACACAGTGAAGGTCCCCTTATATAATAGAATTAGTTTACTGTGCCCCTGTCTAGTAGAGACACAGATGTGACCCCTGGGTAAACTTACGATCTCCCATCCACTCATCAAGATTTCTCTTGAAGCGAGTCAGTGAGGGGCTCTGCCTAGCATGAACTGGGATCTTGTTCTAGAGCATGGGAAGCCTCTGGGTTATGAATCTATCCCTCCAGCATGTCCTATTCATACTTGTGCCGAGGTTTAAGTCTTTATCTCTTATGGTCCTGATGGATTTGGATTTTTTTGAGGTGGAGCATGTCCATCAGTTCCTGATTGGACATGGCCTTGTACGTCAGGCAGAGATCACCTCTGAGCAGGTGGTATGCTACTGAATAGAGCTGGAGTTTCTTTAGTCTGGCAGAATAAGACATATGTTGGAGACCCTTAATCCTCTTGGTGAGGTACTTTTGTGGTCTCTCCAGCTGTTGCAAATGTCGGGTGAGGTACATACCAAATGGGGCATCAATGCGCTTTACTGACTATTTATCCATGTGTATGGAACATTTAGATGATAGTAAGACTTATAAGGTGGTTGTTGCAGATGTATATACAAAATCTATTGAGGAATATTTGGATATGATGAATAAAGGGGTGAGATTAGGCTATTTTTGTTCAACTGATGTTAAGAAAAGGTTTCAGGTGGAAGGTTCCAAAATGGCCCTTTATATTGCCTACCCAAAGTACATAAAAGTTTCTCCAGGCCTCCAGGGAGGCCTATAGTTTCAGGCTCTTATTATTTTTTGCACAATTTAGGAATTTTTTTTACATCATTTTTTGTCTTCTTTTGTTTATAAGTTACCCTCATATATTTGTGATGTTTTTGATTTTTTAGAAAAAATAAAAAGGGTAGAAATAAATAAAAGGATGATTTGGTTTACTATTGATGTAAAGAGCCTTTACACATATATAAAACATCACTTTGGTATTGAGGCTATTAGATATTTTGTAGGTGACTTTCCAGCTACAGAATTTATTGTGGAGTTGCTTTATTTTTGTTTAACTCACAATTTTTTTGAATTTAACAATGTATTATATCAGCAATTACAAGGCACAGCCATGGGGGCACCTTTTGCCCCCATGTATGCTAATTTATTTATGGGTTTGTTTGAGTTGGAAGTGATTTATAAGCATAAGTTTTTTCATTCCCATGTAATTGCATACTATAGATTTGTGGATGATTTGATATTTTTGGTTGACGCTGATAAAAAAGATATTTTGGATTTTGTTAATGACATTAATAATAATAGATTTGCACTGAATTTTGATGGTTTGGTAATGGGACATGTTGTTCCATTTTTGGATGTTAAGCTGGATATTTCTGATGGTAGGAATATTGTTACTTCATTAAATAGAAAATTTGAAGGAACAAACTTATATTTACATGGCACTAGTGGACATCCCCCCCACACTATAGATGCGTTACCTTATGGGGAGATGCTACGTATATATAGACTTTGTAGTAGGCCTGATACCTTTCATAATGAAATGAAGTCCTTGGTAAATTCTTTTATGAACCGAGGATATAGTAAAGAAACTTTGAGTAAATGTTTTGATAAGTTAATAAAAGGTGTCAAGCCATCTGATTCAAAAAATGGTTATAATTTTTATAATAAAATGGTCAAATATGATAATGTCATTAATTATACGGAGAATATGTATTTTGTAACTACTTATGGATGTTTTACTCATCAGTTCCTTGATATAGTTAGCAGATTCTGGTCCTTTTTATATTCCTCAAAAAATGTTCAACAATGGTTAAATGTGAATCTGAAATTTTCTTACCGTAGGGGTAGAAACATAAAAAATGTTTTAGTTAAAAGTAAATTTAGTATACCTCCTTCTCAAATATGTATTAGACCTTGTAGGACTGGCACCTTTCCATGTGGAAGGTGTAAAGCTTGTAAACATATTGTATCCAGTTTTTCTTTTATTAATGGTATTAGTTTTAGTTCTATTAATTATGTTTGTTGTAACACAGTAGGTGTTATTTATGCTCTTTGCTGTCCTTGTAATAAATATTATATAGGAGAGACAAAAAGAGCATTTAAAACCAGATTGCTGGAGCATATAAGGGACATTAATAATGTTAACATTGACAGTCCTGTAGCTTTGCATTTTGCACAATTTCATCATAAAAGTAGTGTGGGTTTAAAAGGTACTGTTTTAGAACAAGTTAAGGTGTCTTTATATTGTAATGTTGATATTAAAACTGTTTTATTACAGAAAGAAGCTTTATATATTTTAAAGTATAAAACTATGTCCCCTTTTGGGCTCAATGAGGAGTTCAACTGGAAGGCATTGCTTAATTAATTAATTGTTTAATTGAATGATTGTATAATTATTTTATGTATATAGGGTTTGGTGTTTCTGCATATTTTATTCTCCTTGAAGGCTTTGGCCGAGACGTCAGAGAGATTTTAATAAAACCTTTTGGTGGATACTGTGTTCGTTGTTCTATGCTTTATCTCTTATGGTCCTGATGGATTTGGATTTTTTTGAGGTGGAGCATGTCCATCAGTTCCTGATTGGACATGGCCTTGTACGTCAGGCAGAGATCACCTCTGAGCAGGTGGTATGCTACTGAATAGAGCTGGAGTTTCTTTAGTCTGGCAGAATAAGACATATGTTGGAGACCCTTAATCCTCTTGGTGAGGTACTTTTGTGGTCTCTCCAGCTGTTGCAAATGTCGGGTGAGGTACATACCAAATGGGGCATTGTACTCAATCATGGGTCTGATGAGGGAGGAGTATAGGGGTACAATGACATCCTTGGATCTGGATGTGAATCCCTTCATGATAAGGTGTGCAAGGTAGAATGTTTTTCTAACCACTTTGGCAACGTGGGTGTCAAATGAGAGGTCACTGTCGACTTGGGTCCCTAGGTCTCTGATTACTTTTTCCGTACTCAGTGGGTTGCTGTCTATGTGATAATTTGTGGGTACTTTGTTTTTCCCAAAGGGGACGACTATACATTTTCTGGCATTTAGTTTAAGGCCATGACTCCGGCACCAGTTGTCCGTTTCTGTGAGGTCTTTTTGTAGGATGCATGTGTCCGCTGGTGTATCGACTATGGCGCCTAGTTTACAGTCATCTGCGAACTTTGTCAGCCACAACCCTCCCATGTTTGCTTTAACATCTGAGAAATAAATGCCGAACAAGAGGGGTCCCAGGACAGATCCCTGTGGGACACCACTTGTGACTGGCTTTGAGTCTGACATTGCTCCAGCGATTTTAACTTTATGGGTTCTGTCCTTTAGCCAGTTTGCAACCCATCTAGTGACATAAGGGTTTATGTTTAAGCTGTTGAGCTTATCTATGATGCCTGAGTGGGGTATTGTGTCGAAGGCCTTAGCCAAGTCCAGGTAGCCTGTATGGACTGCTTTGCCCTCATCAATGGCTCTAGTGACTGTTTCGAAAAAGTCAACCAGGTTCAAAAGGCAGGATCTGCCCTTTACAAAGCCGAACTGGGTGAGGTCAAGTGTCTGTAGGTCCCCAATGTCTCTGTTTATGAGTTCCATAATGATTCTTTCCATAGCTTTGCAGACCAGGCTGGTTAAGCTTATGGGGCGGTACTTCCCAGGGTCTGTAGAGGTACCCCCTTTGTGGAGTGGGACCACTGTTGCTGTACACCAGTGTTCAGGTACATATCCTGTAGTAAGACTAAGGTTAAATAGCATTTTTATGTGCGGGTTTAGCTCCTCTTGGAGTTCACGTAGCACGCAACCCGGGATACCGTCAGGTCCCATTGATCTCTCAGTGTGTATATTGTTTCATGCTTTATTTCTACAATGATTACACATATTTGGATTAGTTTTATTTCAAATTTTATAGCACAAACACTGATAGGCATTTGTTAAACAAAGCAATAGTCTTACAATGAAAACAAACTTAGCATTAAAACCTCTCTAGCTTTTAAACTCACATTCACTGAAACAGCATTGAAACCCACTTTCAAAGAAAATGCATCTGGCCAGTGGCAGGTTAAGTTTACCTTTGGATTGTTTTCAAGTCATAGGCCCCTTGCACACAATTTAGGACCATGCAAAAGTTCTTTAATATAATCAGGAAGGTAATCGATTATAATATATAATAATTGAATTATATCCCTTGTATAATAAACCACCACTTGTTAGAATGTTTTAAATTTATAACTTTTAACATTTTGCCAGTAAGCAAAATTTATGAACCAGTCATGACAAACTGCCCAATTCAGATCATTTCAACCATAAAAGGCCACTCAAACTTCTGTCATTACAATCCACCAATATCAGGCAATATGCACAATCTCTGCAGAAGTAAAAGTCATCTGAATAATTCCACATTAAAGATATCTGAAACTAATGAATGCGTTGTTGCTAGAAAACAACTTTATATTTCAGTGTTTCATCTACAAATTCAGTGCCTGCTGCCCTTGAAGAATAAATTGCCTGTTACATTAAAAATGGTAATCTGGTATATTGCAAATAGGGAATGGATGGCAAGCTGAAAAACAGGTTTATAGTTACTAGGCATCTCATTCAAAGAAGGTCATACTCAGGTCTGCAGTACCCCACCCCCTTAAAATGTAAATCTACATGATGTGGGAGTTGAACCTACAGCACTCTGCATCAAGATGCAAGTATGCTGCCATCTGTGTTTCTAACACTGCTTTGCAATTTTATACAACAATAGTAATACCATTTGCTGAGCAAAACAGTTGTACATTTTAAGCAGACTTAGCATGAGCAGCAGTAAACTTCTCTTCCCTTGAAGCTCACAATTCCTTGAAAATGCACTTGAAAATAAATTCTGCATGCTAACTCTAACTAGGGCGTTTCACTCTCTTTCACACAAACACAAATCTCAACCTCTTAATGCAAGAAATCTTCACAAAGCCTAAAATGAACAGGGACAGATTATAACTATTAATCTCATGAACTTAGAAAATTGCTAGAATAACAGGATTAGTGTTAGTATGCATTTTTCTAAAGGATATGATGTCTAAAACTCAAATGCATGTCATTAATTAGCAATTTCAATCTTTTTAGGAGGAATATGGGGCAAAAATCTGGACATTCTGCAAAAACCTGGACAGCTGAATGGTATGCTACCTCCCTCTTATACATGTACACAGACACACACACACACACACACACACACACACACACACACACACACACACACACACACACACACACACACAGTCCCCAAACTATGGACACATATAAAAAGTTGCTAGAATAACAGGCTTTGTGTTAGAATGTATTTTCTGAAGGATATGAAGTCATTATTTAGTAACTTTAATCCTTAGCTCATACTAGTGATGTGTCAAAAACAGAATTTTTATGAGGAACAGACCAAAAATATAAGGCACAAATCTGGGCATTCTGTGAAAAGCTGTACAGTTGAGAGGCATGGGCACATATACATCCCCCTACCTCCTTACAAAGTGGATAGAACAAGTTTGCATTAGTATGCATTTTCTGAAAGATATAAAGTCTAAAGCTCGAATGTCTGCAGTTCTTTTCTGACTTCAGTCCTCATTGATTTGCCAGAAAAACACAATTTTATCAGAAACAAACCAAACATATGAGGCATAAATCTGGATATTTGCAAGGTATGAACCCCCCCCCCACTTATACTCCTACCTCCCTCTTACTTACACACACACACACACACACACACACACACACACACACACACACACACACACACACACACACATCCACTACCTCCCTATTACACACACACACAAACACACGCACACACACACACACACACACACACACACACACACACACACACACACACACACACACACACACACACACACACACACACACACAGACCTACCTACTACTTACACACACACCCCCTACCTTTTCCTACCTATTTCTTATATACACACATGCACATCCCTACCTACCTACTTCATACATCCACATACCTGTACCTACCTATTTCTTACACACACACCTCTTAAACACTTAAAACACACAAGCACACACCTACCTCTCACTTGTACATTCATCCAGGGGGCAGCTCGTGCTATTGGGCTGCAGGACTGCAGCCTCCCCAGCTGTACAAAAGAAAAGAAATGAATAAAAAACAAAAGAAAAATAAATAAAAACAAACATGAGTCCCCGAAATTCGCGCATGCCCTCTCACAGCATTTCCCTAGTCCAGAACTCACACATGCAGACTCAACAGCGTTTCCCGAGTCCAGACTGCTACTGAACCAGTCCAAAGCATGCACACAGATCCAGACTGCTGGTAAGACAATCCAGAATCAGAAGACAACCACCAACAGCAAAGATCCCGGAAGTCTATGCAGTTACAACTGCATAGACTGGAAGGGGATTGGACTGCAATGTCTGCAGGCTGGAGCCTGGTCTTGCAGGAAGGACAGCTACTCTAAGCTTCCCCTCTTGCACTGTTTTATAATTGGATAGAACGTAGGTGGTGACAGTATGAGTAGCAGTTAGAAAAGGTAGCTAGAAAGAGATCTTGCACACAGTCATAGCATTCTGCTGTGTGTTGGCACTTGGAAAACGGTTGTGAAGGTTTGTAGTTTTACATCATGGTAGCTTGCTGTAGATACTTATCGTCTCATGCTCAGCTTTCACAAAGGCTGTTGGTGAGTGCTGCCATGTAGCTGTTTTGGGTTAACCTGAGATGGAAATACATTATACTTCATTACTCTTCACTGGTCTTTATCATATGTCTGGATTGGGGAAGGTTTTTTTTAATTGTGAGGAACATGTGAAAAATGGTTTTAATTATCATGTGAAACAGAATAATTACTTGCATTAAACTTATTTTGCAAATGTATCAAACATTTAGTACACACAAAACTTGGATGTGACAGACTGACCTTCATATTTCTTAGCATAGTCTGACATGATGAAAACATTATGCATGGATCTGCATTTAGAAGTTTGCCTTTAACATTGACAAGGTTACATTTTTTTCTCTGGGGCTATTGTAATGCACTGTTAGTCTTGGCAGTAATAATCTTTTGTGAAGTGAGAGGACAATCTCTCATTGTTGTTGAGTCAGTTCTGATTAATATGTGTCCTGCCAGTTAGTTTATTTTTGATCCTCAGCTGGGGTGCCTTCTGTGTGGAGTCTACATGTCCTCCCTGTGGTCACGTGGGTTTCCTCCGGGTGCTCCGGTTTCCTCCCACATCCCAAAAGACATGCAGTAGGTGGACTGGACACTCTAAATTAGCCCTAGGCATGAGTGCGCGAATGTGTGTGCCTTCTGTGGAAGGTTGGGCACTGGGCTAGCAACTCAACACTGTAAAACTCCACTGCCAATCATGAGCGGACAGGTGATCCACTGTGATGACCCCTAACTGGGAAAAGTCAAAAGAAGAAGACGTCTGACAGTCCTTACTTCCAGAATCGGGGGTCAAATTCTAAAGTAATCAGGGGCAGTTTTTTTACAGTATTAATACTGATAACTTGACAAGCTGATAGAATATGAGAAAGTGAATTAACATACATTTTCTTAAGTAAAAGGGATCTATGACTGTGGTTATTGACATTATTTTGACCTGCCCTTCCTAAAATGGCTGCCTCCTTAAGAAAGTTGGAGAGTTGCAGTCTACATAAGAATACAGTGTTAACTCTTGCAAAAGCTTTTTTTTTGCTTTTTTACTTTAGAAAATGTGTTAATTCAAGTACTTCTTTCTGTCAAAGTTTTTAAGACAGTAGCAGAAATATTTTAATAAACAGTGTCACTGATGTTTGCTCTTTGTCTTTGATTATTTTTGTATCATTCCTGATTCTAGTAGTAAAAAGTTGAAAACTATGATGACCACCACTTTACAGGTGGAAATTGCTCTTATCATTTGCTTGTGTAACTGGATAATCATTAAGTGCTTGTGTTTTCCAGTTTATGAGGGGTGTAGCTAGGAATTTTAAGTTGTGCACCCTGATACTTTCATAGCTGGTGTTGCCAGGGATTCACCATAAACTGTGGCGTACACAAGTGGTACATGTGAGCCAACAACATATGATGGCTATGGCAAGAGTGATCTACGTTTGTTACAGCTATTCAATATAGGAAAAAAATAGTTGCATTGATGGAAGGTCATAGCTCATGAATTTGATGTATATGTTAGAAATTTCTGGCTACTTATTTGACTGTTGCTCCTTCCCAGTTAAATCCTGTTTTATTTATAACCATACTGGGAACCAATGTATTCATGCTAAATACTTTAATAGGACATTTAGTAAGTGAAAACTTATACTGTCATGTTAAAGGATATCAATACGACATCTAGTAATACCTTCTTTACCGGTTTACTCATATCCTTATCCTTTTCCATTTTTGTACTGTTTATGTGTTTGAGGAATGGACATTTAAGGGTCCTCAGTTAATCTGAATGGTGCTGCCTGTAATACTACACTATAGTGGCACTGTTTATCAAGGAATTTCAGATTCTAAAAGTGCAGTTGTGATTCATATCCAGCAAGTGTTGGACAGATACAATACTTCATCTTTCTCATTAGCATTATATAAGTTATGGTATATGTTTTGTACCTACCTGAGCCTAGTCATACTTTAGAGTCATGTGACACAAGCGACTGGTGCGATTGGTTTGGGGGGGGGTCACAAAATCTAGCGTGTTTTCATCTCTGACAGTTGAACCGGACAGGACTTTGGCTCTCTTGGGGGGCTTTTGTGTTTGAAACGGAAGCTTTTGGCTGGTCGGCATTAACAAAGCTGCTTTGAACTGAAACTCTGCAGGTACTACTTGTTTATACTAATGGAAGTGTGTGTGTGTGTGTGTGTGTGTGTGTGTGTGTGTGTGTGTGTGTGTGTGTGTGTGTGTGTGTGTGTGTGTGTGTGTGTGTGTGTGTGAAATGCCCCAATTAGCTAGAAAGAAGTCAGGAAATATACCTGGTAGCTAGTAAACCCTGTACCGTTGGACTAGGTAGCAAGAGCTTGAATTCCCTACCCACGACCACTTGTGAAATTTTTGTCTCATTTTTGTTCAGTTCCTCAGAAAATCTGTGTTTTTCTGGATTTTGAATTCACTAAATAATGACAGGCATTTGAATTTCAGACTTCACGTTCTTCAGAAAGTGTATGGTAACACAAAGCCTTTTATTTTAGCGATTTTCTGTTTATAAGATCAATATTTGAAATGTGTCCCTATTTTTGGGGCTGTATTCCCCCATTATTGGCTTTGTCCAGTTTTTTTATGCTAACAGGTTGAGAGCTATGGTGAGAACTGAATTCACTGAATATGTTTGGGGACTCTATTCCCCCATTATTGCCCTTGTCTAGGTGTTTTGTGCTAAGATGTTGAGAGCTATGGTGAGAACTGAATTCACTAAATGATATCCATTTAAGTTTCAGTCTACCTATCTTTCAAAAAAAAGCTGATTTGGCATAGTGGTATGTTGTTCTGATTGTAGTGCACAAGGTCATAGGATCAAAACTTGGCAGTGAAATGCATGGTGGTAATACAGCATTTTATTCTAGCAACATTCCAAGATTATACAAGCAATGTTTAAAATGTGTCTATAGTTTTTGGGCTTTTGTCCTCCCCCCAATAAATTTTGGCTTTTTCCAGATTTCGTGTACTTCAAACTGAGAGATACTGTTGAGTGTTGAGTACATTTTACAAGGAGCTGAAAGCTTGGAGACAAGTTTAGTGCTGCTTATGCTGTGGCTGTTTGTGTTATTAATAGCACAACAGAGAGTGTATAGATCCATTACTAATACTGCACTGTGTTTTACTTTTAAAGGGTGTGGATGCTGCAGTCCTGAGAATGTCCTCTTTGGCGGAGACACCTAGTAACAATGAACCTGTTACCAGTTTGCCATCCATTCCCTATTGCAATATTACTAGCTTATCATTTTTAATGTAGCATAAGCAATTTATTCCTCAAGAGCAACAGGCACTTTATTTGTAGATGAAACAATGAAATATAAAGTTGTGTGCTAGCAGCAACCTCTTCATTAGTTACAGATCTCTTTAATGTGGAATTATTTAGATTACTTTTACTTTTGCAGAGATTGTATATATTTACTGATAGTGGTGGATTGTAGAAGTTTGAGTAGACTTTTATGATGGAAATGTTCTGAATTGGGCAGTTTTGTCATTATTGGTGCATGTATTTTGTTTCGTTGTTACTGGAAAAATGTTCAAAACAATACATTTAAAATGCCCTCTAACAACTGTACTGTATTATACAAGGAATATAATTTAATACAATCAGGAAGGTGTATCAAAGAACACATGCATGTTTCCTGTGCAAGAGGCCTATGATTTAAAAACAGCTCAAGTTAATCTTTATCTGCCACTGGCCAGATGTATTTTCATTGAACGTGAGTTTTGATGTTGTTTTAATGAATGTGAGTTTCAAGGGCAGAGAAGTTTTAAAGCTAAGTCTATTTTTGTTGTGAAACTGCATTGCTTTTTTAGCTGATGTCTATTAGTGTTTGTGCTGTAAAATGTAAAATAAAACTTTTAAATGAAATCCAAATCATCGTTGAAGTAAAGCAATATGCACATTACAGTGTTTATGGTAAATGGGGCAAAATAGCCAAGTAATGGGATAATGGGACATTGGAATAGCTGCAGGGGGAAGCCCCATTTGACCATAATTTTGTGAGAGGGTAGGGCAGCAAACTCAGCCCTAGCTGAACTATACCTCTCAACTGTCCAGATTTGTGCAGAATGAATAGATTTTTGCTTCTTATTTTTGGTTTGCTCCTCACAACATTTGTGTTTTTCTGGCAAATCATTTAGGAATGAAGTCACTAAATAATGACAGACATTGAGTTCCAGACTTTATGCACTTCAGAAAAATGCATGCTAAAGCAAGACTTGTTATTCTGTCAAGTGTCTAAGTTTATACAAGTGCAATTTTAGTACTGTTTGTATGTTCCCTCAATATACTTGGCCTTGTCCAGATTTCCTGCATTAAGAGGTTGAGAGGTATGAGAAAATAAATTGCTTTATAGAAGTAGGTATATTCAAACCTTTCAACTGTCCCTGATTGTGGCTCAGAATGTTGCTCTCCCCCTAATAATCCCTCAGCAAAATGACAAATTTATAAGAAAACGTGGAGGGTTTACAATTAATAAATAATTGTAATGATCAGGGTTATAGATTACTTTTAATTTCAGAAATGCATGTAGATTATCTTATTTTGTCAGCTGCTCAAGTTAACAGTACTAATATTAAAAAAGTGTCCCTTCTTTGGCAGGTTCCCAGCTGTATTGTGTGGCTATTTTATATTTTTGCATCACATTTTTGGTCCTTTTTTCATAAAATTGTGGTTTTCTGGCAAATTAGTGGCAAATCATTAAAGATTGAAGTTAGAAAATAATGACAGATATTTAAGTTTCAGATTTCATACCCTTCAGAAAATTTGTACTAATGCAGGACCTACTATTCTATTATATTTCTAAGTTTATAAGAGCAATATTTAAATATTGTCCTTATTTTTTGGGCCTTAGTCCCACTTCTGTTTATGGCTTTGTCCAGATTTCTTGCACTGAGGTTGAGAGGTATGACAAATGTGTCAGGGTCATCATTGTCAACCAGAGACATTTCAAATTGTGACAAATTTGTTGCACCCCACGTAGTGACTCTGGATGTATCCAAGCAAGGCAAGGAGCAGTTATCCAGGGTAAGTGTGCAGAGTATCCTCCCATCCAAGGTAGACACAAGTCCTACAGTGGCTTTTCATCTGTCCTTGATTTTGCAGAATGTTCTGGTTTTCAGTCATATTTTTATATGGTTGATTTATGTTTCTTCTTATTCAGAAAATGCATGCTGTTGCAGTGCCCTGTTGCTCTGTGTTTAAGTAGCAATGCTTTAATGACCATCAGGTAAGTTGTCTGAGATTCTAAGATGCAAGTAAGCTTTAATAAGCATACTGTTAAAGAATTACCAACATTGAAAACCTTTTTTTTTTGCCATGCAGAGAATATTTAATAACTAGATTGCATATAAGCCTTAGGTATTGAAATGCATATGACAGTATTTGTAATAAAGGGCAGGATTACAGTATTTTTAGAAGCTCATTACATTTGTTGGAGACTTGGAGTCATCTTTGCAGGCTTTACCTGTAAACTAAATAGAATGCCAATCTATCATATGTGATCCATAACCTGTGCAGTAATTCTTTAAGCAATTTATCTTGAGCTTGTTTCTTGTTTGCTGTTCATTTTTTACTTTGATCATGTTTTCCCCATGAAACAAGTAGATAGTTGTTGTCGGGCAGCAGGTCTTTTTGAATAAGAAACATTTTTACAAGTGGGAGTATCACAGAGATTGCTACTTTCAGCATGTTACTTGGTACTTTTATAAAGCTGAATATAAATTATAATTAGAACTGCAGTGCAAGGAGAAGTGATTTGAGTGCAGTGCTGCTTGTTTTTTATACTTGATTCTGACTGGCATTCCAGCAATGTTTTTAAAAAGTAATTTCTTTTTTCATGCCTCACAACCTTTTTGTTTCCTTCTAGATATTAAGTAAGCTGTCATGTAGTCAATGCATTGAAATTTTTTTTTCTTATACACTTCATTTTGTCTTGATTGGACTCTCATAATGATGGTATGCCACCCAGGGAAGCGTATTTAAGTAAAGTCCCAGTTTTTGTGAATTTTAGCATAGCCCCACCCCGTTCTAGTTGGTCACACCCCTTCCCATTGCTCACACCCATCCAACTGTCTCCTGCAGTTCCCCTTTGATTTGAAGCCACCAGCCACCACTGCATTCATCTGCAGTCTAAACATCTTCTGGAATTCAAATTCCACACTGACACAGAAGATGAAGACATAAACCATCAGTCACACAGATGGAGAAGACAAAAACAAGTCACAAACACCTGTTCCATCTTTGCGACTGGACACAAAGGCCATTCTTATAGAATAACACCCTTAAAAAAACATATTATTTATTAATTATAAGAAAATTAGTCCCCTGGCCAACCGGTTTCAGAAAGGTGCAAGTGCAAGTGCATCCCCTTGCACCTGCCTGTGGGTGCCCTTGGTCTCTTTCCTCTGTTTTTTTGTAAGTAAATATAATGCCAATGCTGCATACATCCTGAGTGCACTATGTCTGTTTATTAGTAGAACAGATATTGCATTCGTATTCATTTTCCAGGCAAAATGTACTATAAACTTCAAACTCTAATATTTAACGTTAACATCTAACTGAAATCCCTGTGATTTACTAGACAATCAAAAGTTTTACAAGGGATAGACAGGGTAAAAATATGAGGCAAAATCAGGGGCATTCTGCAAAAAATGAGAGACAGCTGAAAGGTAAGCTTCAGTGACATAAGGCAAAATCAAAGACAATTAAGAGTTATGGACTTTGTGCTGCATGTTATGAGCTTGTGTGACAGTGGAACAGAAGTAGCCTTCACATTTATTTTTACATAAAAGGAAAGCAGAATGCTTGGGGGTTGAAGACTGAATTAACCAACAATGTAAAATTAAAAATTAGACAAAAAATACAAGTAAAGCTATCCCAATCTGAATTTTTTTCTCTGTACTCCCTTCTCCCTCTTGCTGAATAGGTAATAGACTCTGTTGACCCCAGTACAATGTCAGCATGTCAGCAAAGAAGCATAACTTCCTGCAGAGTAATCATTGAGGGCTGAGCATATCATGACTATAGAGATAATTTTTTGTAAGATATCTTCCTTAAAAAGAAAGGTGAGACTGCAAACTTAAATGACAGTAGGACAATTAAAATAAGCAACCACTGAGGAAATGCATTTTGAGAACAGACAGGCTACTTTGATGTTGTCAGCTTGCATATGACCTTTAAGCATAAAATATTAAAGTCAGCATCTTGTTATAAGTGATAAGAGAACAACAACAACCTCCTATTAAAATGGTAGCTCCCAATCTCCCTTTAGGGAGGAGATACTAATGTTCATGTGCAAGACTGTAATCTATCTTATCATTCAGGGTGATTGAAAAATTGTCTGAATTATTAAACCTGATGCTTTGACTTTAATTTTGTGTATTCTGAAATGTCCCCTCCTATGATTATGACTTCTATAATTACTACTATCATTTGTATCATTATTATTATGATCCCAAGCACATGAGCCTATTTTTAGAACTACCTGGTTTCATTTTCTAGAGTTCACAGTGGCACTATATATGTATATGGGTCTACTTTACTTGACCAACTTTTCACAAAGTCAAAATTCATATGGCCAAGACCATAAGATCAACTTTTGAAAAGCCGAACATGTAAAGTAAACACAAAAACATAACAAGTACTTACCTAAAAGCTGTTAGCAGGGGGGCTATGCCCCTCTGCACCCCCCCGTACCTTAAATATATCAACTCTGAGATGGCACTACAGTGCGGAAGAGGGAAATTTTCCTATTCTGCACTGTACGGAGATAGCGGTTCCCCGTGGTCAGCTTTTCAAAAGTCGATCATATGGTTTTGGCCATATGAATTTCGACTTTGTGAAAAGGCGATCATGTGAAGGGGACCCATGTATGTATATATATATATATATATATATATATATATATATATATATATATATATATATATATATATATATATATTGTATATAGTTTTTTTCTTCTCTTTTTCTTTTTACAGCCTATGTTTATAAGAGGAATACAATGCATATTTTAATGACTTAAATTAGTTTTCATATTGTGCCTAAACTTCTCCTTCTTGTATTGTCATGTCTTATTGTTCATTGCCTCTTTTATAAACCAATAAAATATACTGGAAAAAAAAGACTGTAATATGTCCTACCTGGAATCTACAAGTAAAACTATCCTGCTTAGGTTTCCAGCAAGATCCCTCCTTCTGATTAAGTCAACATGTTTGTTCCTACTTTAATACTTTTCCTAAATAATATATATATAACTTTCAGGGCAACAAAAGCAAAATAATCATCCCTGCACTTCACTGCTTTAACCTATTTTATCATATTACATAAATATTTCTCCCCCTGCATGAAGAATCGCTTATTTAGGATTCCTTGGCTTAAGATACTAGGAGTAACTTGTACTGAAAGAATTAGAGAGATGTTGCAATGCTGCTTTAAATAACATGGAACAGCACAACTCTGTGACATCTAATTAGATTATTTTTTTTCCTGAAGAGGAGCAGTGTTATTTTGGTTTAGACATGATTTTTTGTTTGTTTGTTTGTTTAACTTCAGTAGACAGATTGAGTTTGTGGAAAAGGAATCCTGTGGTCTGATTTAATGTTAGCAGGCAGTCAGGCATAATAAAGAAGATGGATGGGGACAGACAGGAATACTGATTGCTTCCAAGGACATCCTGCATGATACCCTCCATTTGAAAGGGCAATGGAGGCAAAATGGCAGAATGTTGGGGGTCTATATTATATTGTCAAAATGGCATTACAGCGAATGCAGTTTCGACAACACATAAACAACAAAATGCCCAAACAGAGAAACCTCAGGTCACTCATTTTTTTCCTAGTGAAAAAAAATCGGTAGACCAACAACACAAAACACACCAGTAAAAACATTTCAAAGTGGGGGGCTTCATCCTCCACACCCCCCTAACTAAATATGCCAACTCTGAGATCGCACTACAGTGGGGTAAAGGGCAATGTCATGGCTCAGGCCAAGTGATTCTTTTCCCTAGGAAAAAAAATCACTTACCTGAGCTTTCACTGTTTTGGCACTACACTCTTTATGTGTCATCGAAATGGCATTCGCTGTAATGCTGTTTCGACAATTTGATATAGACCTGAATGTTGATAAGGGACAGTTGCCCTAACCTTGGAAGAAAATAATTTTGAATGTAGTTGCATTTTGGAGATAGGGGGAGGGCAAGGTTCACCAATGGCAATAGTTAGAAAGTCAGAAGATTGATTAGTAGAAAAGGTAACATGGAATTTAACAGAGGAGCAATTGTGGGTCCAGTGTACATGAAAGAAGAAGAGCAGTTATAATGAAGAGTGGGAAGGTAGAAAGATGGTCTTAGCCTAAGGGACCAAGGGAGACAGAAATTTAAGAGATAGTGATTCAGAGATCAAAGTAGGAGTAAAGGTAACAATGGTAGGACACTTAGTGGCAGAAAGATACATTAGTCATCTATTATGAATATTTTGAAAATCCAGTTATAGAATGCGAGCAGGCTAAGAAATCCAACACACCAAGAAAGAGAATTATAAATGCACTAAAGAAAGAAAGGGCAAAAATAGGCATGCTGCAGGAGACTCATTTAACTGTAGAGCACAGGAAGTTTGCCCAAAGAAGGTTTACAGATTCAGTGTAGGACAGGGGGGAGGGATGTAAGGAGAAGAGGGTGGAGGTCCTTGCAAATGGTCCATTGCAGTTGGAAGAAGAAGATGTTTGGTTAATGGAGGTGGCTACTAAGTAAGCTGGAAAGGAAAGTTAAGACTAATTAAGTTTGCAGTTTTATCATTGTATGTCCCACTGGGGGGCTAAATATGGCTCTGTTAGGAATTTGCAGTTGAAAGCAATTTATTTTCTAGTGGTGATCCTGTTGTTGACTGGGGACTAGACTATGATTTTTAGGGAGCAGGAGATGGAAAGGAAGAAGAGATATTTTAAGTAAACAAAAGCAGAAAAGGGGATACAACCTTTAATGAAGTCTCTGGGTGTGGTAGACTGCTGGACAAAAAAGGAGGATCCACATACTATAATCCTAAATAGAAGTGTTGACCTAGGATAGACAAAATGTACATTTTTCAAAGACTATAGGAAGGTAATAGTGGAAGTGAAAGTGGGGCCAGTACTGTATATGAACCATGCATATGTTCAGCTGGTGATAAGATTAGACCAAGATGCCCGAATTATATGTCACTGGAGATTCGTCATGTACTTGTTAGGGAGAAAAGTATTTAAGTTTTGGGTAAAGGTGGTCCTAGCACAAATACTAGGGACTTAAAGAAAGCTTCAGGCTGAGAGGTGGGAGAGATGCAAAGAAGAATTTAGACAGAATGTGCAGCAAAGAATAAGAGAGGAGGGGCAAAAGGAAGGTATGAGAGAGAAAGTAAACTGAGACTCTTGAGAACAATTTACAGTTGTGATGAACACACTAACAGAAGAGAAGGAGAAAAGGCTCAGGAAGGTTCATTTGGAATTACAACAGGTGCAGGATAACAGAATATGGAGTTATAAGATTACACTTAAGGAAGCCATTTTTTTCTTATAGCACAAGAACAATGAGAGCCTTGTCATCTAGGCTTAGGTAGAAAAAGGTTGATTAGACAGTTTTCAAGTTAGTTAAGGGGGAAGAAAAGGAACCGAGGAATCACTACTCATCATCCAAGGGATCTTTAGGTGATATTATGAAAGTTTATGCCAGGCAGATTCATTAACTGCTGAGAAGAAACAGAAGGTAAAGGATTTTCTAGATGAGTTACATCTACCTTCCATCCCAAGTATTTTAGCAGCTAGAATAATGTCAAAGATTACAGAGTAGGAAGTCAGAGCAATAACAGGCAAACAGGAGTGGGAAATCCCTAGGGTTAGATGTAATTCCTATGGAAATGTGGAAAATGGATAAGATGAAATCTGCTAAAGTTTAGGTCTCACTTTTTAACTCAGTATTGAAGGGGGAGAAATGCCCACATTTAGGAAAAGGGGAAATAATTGTTTTTGCAGTCAAAGAGAAAGATCTGAAATGTTCCATTTCCTATTCACCTGTATTAATCTTAAACCATGATTATAAAACAATTATTTCTATTATGTCAACCAGGTTTGCACCCATAATGGCTGAAACTATAGATGCATATCAATGTGGGTTTGTAGGAAATAGGAGGACATTTGACAATATTGTATGGACTCTTATGATAATTGAGGATGCTCAAAGAGAGGAGATATGGTTGGAGTCATTTCACTGGATGTTGAAAAAGGGTAGACTGGGCATATTTATTTACAGTACTGGAGAATATGGGATTTCCTAGTGCATTCATAAAGTTCCTACAAGGAATGTATCAAGGGGCAAATGTGAGTATTAAACAGATGAGAGGGTTATCTGATCTTATAAACTATCAAGAGGTAACAGGTAAGGATGTCCATTATCCTCCCTTCAGCTTATGTAACAGTTGCAGCCCCTAGCTATTTCGATATGCCAGTTGGAAATTAGTGACTGGTTATCTTTTGAGGGTGTTAAAACTCAAAACAGGCTTGCACTTAGATTATGTAATTTTAATGTTAGACTACCCCAAAGAGAACATACTTAATTCCTTGACGTTGAATAAGTTTGGTGAAAAAAAAAAGAGCATAAAATCAATATAGAGAAAACTTAGGCTCAAGGCATCAGCTTGAGAAAGAGTATTGAAATGACAGAGAAATATCCTCACTGGAGAAAGAACAGTGCTTATAATATTCAGGGGTATCAACTGCAGGGAACTATGAGCATGTCTAGAATGCTGCATACAAGGTAATTTAAGAGAGTAAGAATATTTAAATTGAAATCTGGATCTAAGGGTAGAGGTGTTATATTGGCAAGTGGTACCACATATCTTATATTAAGACAGGCTTTTTGGACCCTACCAGAAAAAAAGCATTCTCATTAAAGTGGGAATTTAGATAAGAGACTGTCTCTGGATGGGGGATAAACCACAGGTGAAATGAAAAACATGTGTCTATTCAGATAACAAGATGGACTGGGAGTCATTGATTTAGAATGACATGCAAAGGCAGTCTAGCTCTGACTCATGGATAGGAACACGAATAATCATGGGTGATGAAAAAGAAAAAGACTTTACAAATAAGAAATGTATGGCTAGGAGTGACAAACATATGTCAGACTTTCTGAGGCAGGGGACTCCTAACCAATGAAGCTACCAATAATGGATGTCATGAACAGAGAGATAAGCTGAATCTTTCAAAATAAAGACATTAAAGAAATGGAGGAGGGAATTCAAATTGATATGTGGCAATCCGGGTGATAGGGGGGAAAGAAAACTCAGGAAGTAGATAGAGGAAAGAATTTAAAAACAAAAGTGAAATATTGGGATTAACTACTGACATGGGCTGGACCTATGACTTGAGAGGAAGTAAATGAAAGATTTGCAATCACTGGTGTGCTTTTTAGCATATCCTGCTTTGAGAGGGGAACTAGAACTATAAAACTGGTTAAAAATGACCAGCCAAAGAGTTGTTAAATGTGTGCTAGAATTTTGAGATCAACAAAAGGCTGAGAAGGGAAATATTTTAAAGCTATATACATTGCTCCCAGAAGATAGGCAGGAAGAGATTTCTCACCTCAGAACAAAATGGAGAAAATTAGTTTATAGAGAATTAGATGATACATGAAATATTCTATGTTTAATGCCAAACAAGACATTCAGGATATGGAAATTTGGAATTTAGAATTTTTGCCGTGATGTGCCTGCATGAGTATTTTTGTACCCCAGCAAAACTGCATAAGGTATTTCTATCAGTAGAAAATAAGCAATGCAGGTGTGGGGAGTTATAGGCAGGGAACTGGAAACATATTTTTGGAAGTGTGTGGAACTAATGGATAGTAAGAAAGAATTAGAAGAATTGAGGGGAAATTAAAAGTAGAGAGGGGTGGGTTAGATGAGAGTTATTTGTTGGGTGCAAGGAATGAGGTGGAAGAAGGACAGAGTATGCAGGAACTGATTTGGATATTGATGTTGATGGCCAAAAAGGCATTTATAAGGAAATATAAAAGAGTAGATTAGCCAACAGAGGGAAAAAAAGCTTTGCCAGGTAAGTGGCTCACATGGTTAAATTGCCTGAGGGAGCGGGGAATAATGGAAGGACTACATAAGTTAGCTAAGTAGGACTGGACATGTAAAATGCCATAGGAGAGACATTGTACATAGTTTAAACAGGTATTCTTTAGGTGAGGGGACAGGAATAAGAAAGGAGGGTAAGTTAATTGTCTTGTTATATAGTTGAAGAAGTAGCAAGAAACTCTTAAAACTAATAATTGAGTTAGCTGCATAGTAACTGTTCTATGTAATAAACTTTTTGGCTTGATGGGAAAAAACAAGCACAAAATAAATACCAAAGAAGTGTAATGAATTATGTAGTTTAAGGTGACATAACCATACATTTGATGCTGAAGCGAAATATAATGTAGTCAATCTATGCAGAACATTGGTTAATGAGAAGGGAATGCAAAGTTTTACTGTTTGAACTCTAATGTTTATCTAGAATTAAAAGAGATGGACTCTTGTTTGCCAGTGTAATTTACTTTAAAGTATGAGTAGAAGTACTTGATACTTTGTAACCATCAATACAGGGCTGTCTCACATACATTGTTTGGAGAGGGAGGTGGGGATATGGAGAAGGAAGAGCTGTGAACAGCTGCTGGTGAACAGTAAAACACACCATGCATGAGGACTGTGAAAAATGTGCAAACAAAGTTGAATTGAATAGGAAAAAATGCGCTCATTAAAAGCACCTCATGGCTTAGAACACATCAGAGTGTACTGTTATGACAACATAACCCAAGCTTTGCCATGTGTTAATGCTTGTTTATTAAGGCTGCTGTGAATAAAGCACAGCAAACTTCAGAAATGATTTACACACTCTACATTCCTCCTGTTCCTGAACCTGGATATACTGACCACAACCACTTCCTTTAATCTGTCTACCTGTAGAATATTTGCACTTCTTTTTTAGCCTCTCACCATTTGAGCATTTTATGGTATGAATAATACGGTTCCTGTCAGAAGAATGAACATGCATTATGTCGAATGCGTCTTCGTCGAACTGTAAATGTCAAAAATGCAAAATGACGAAGCGGCTTTTAAGCAAATTCTTTCCCTGGGAAAGAAGTCGCTTGGCCTCTTCCATCACTTTGCTGTTTTCGTCACTGTAGTGCGATCTTGGAGTTGATATATTTAAGTAGGGGGTGTGTGGGGGGCACAGCTCCCCACATGGGGGGGGTGGGTGGCAAAGCCCCCCACTTAAAATAGTGTTTAGTGTGGGTTTTTTTTTTTTTTTTTTTGGGAACAGCAAATTTTTTCCCTGGGAAAAAATTCACTGCTCTGGCTGTTCGATCTTTTTTGTTTTCTTTCTTTTGTGGTCGATATAACAGCGTTCCATTTTTGATCATTCGCTGTTATAACATAGACTCGAATAATACAAATAACTGTAGCACTTCAAGTTGAAATGACTATCAGCTTTGACTTCCAAAACTGTTTTGGCATGTATGACTGCATTTAGTGATACCTGTAAAATGCAGTAAATTAAAAGTGACTCCAGAGGTTAAATAAGGTAGGTTATTTCTGCACATAAGCACAACGAGCAGGAGACAGAGGCATTACATACAACTAACTATTTCCATTCCCTATGTTTGTGCAATTTTGTATTTAGTAAATGTGTAGGGGTTATTAAAGTATAGCCCTCCATATGATGGGTGCAGGGTGGCTGCCCCTGCAAAAATAGTTATTAATGTGTTTTGGAGTTACTATATTAGGTGATCTGTGTGGTCACTTAATAAATCCAGCTTTCACGGTGTGGCAATGTTTGCTAGTGATGCAGTCACCAGAATGTTCAGGTGTGTTTTCTCCTTCTATGATTTTCTGCATCAAATGGAAGGCCATGTCAGCTGGATTCAGCAATCCCTTAAATTGTCCCTTCCATCTCTCAAGAATACCCTCACCTGATTTCAGCATTTCTTCATGCTTAATGAAACCAGCCTTGGCAACGTCCCGCTCAAATACCCACCCCCTCCTCCTCTGTCAATATATGATCTACCAAAACTTCTTTTGAGGCCACACACAGACACACACACACAAACACACACACACAAACACACACACACACACACACACACACACACACACACACACACACACACACACACACACACACACACACACACACAATATAATATACGCACAGCATGCAATTTATCTATCCTAATGAGAGTTTTGGTGACACCAAGCTAACCTGCACTTGGAACGAGGCGTTAGTAATGCTGGTTTCAAAGAATGATGCAGAAATAATGTAATAAGTGGCGTAACACTGTCTGTTAAAAATCCACTAACAGACAGTGTTACGCCACTTATTACATTATTTCTGCATTACTAACGCCTCGTTCCAAGTGCAGTGTGGTGTTTTTGTTTGTACTACCAAGCTAACCTGGGCAGACCAGGCATCCCCATCTTCAGCAGTAACAATCTTAGTGTCACTCGGGGGGGTGCTAAAGCATTCCCATGCAAGTTGGAAAATGTAGTCTCCTCAACATATTTGGGTCTATCACTGGGCCTACTCCTGGTATATCTATAAGCGGTAACCTGGGGGGCATCTTTACTTGGTGTGAGAACACTTGAATTGGCTCCTCTCAGTCTTAAGGAATAGAGGCTCTACTCCACGCTCTTCCCACATTGCTCACCTCCTCACTTTCTCCTGGGCAGGGAGCCTAGCAACCCTATGGAGGACCTCATTTCCAGCACTTACATCTATGACCTTAGCCTTTCAGTAGCTACTCAAACTTGATGACCATAAGGATGAGGACATGGAATGTCTGGTAAATTGAGACTTTCATCCTGGCACTCATCTCCTGCTTCACCACCAGAGTCCTTGATATCCTGTCCATAAAGATCATAAACAGGAGGGGAAACAAGGTGCAATACAATGGAGTTCAAAACCAACTCTGAAAAAAAAATATGGCTTAACAAGTAACACACTTAACTTGCCCTTCCTTCAGATGAATTGTTAAACTGAGGCCCCATCTACCTGATTTGGTGGTATCTCATGGATGTAAAATATCTCATAGGTTCATAGGTTCATACTAAGCTAACTGCCCTTGTAAGCCATTTTAAGCCTAGCCAATTACCCTTGTGAGACTCAAACCCAGCACCTTGTGTTTGTAAGGCAAACACCTTAACCATTAGGCCACACTTATCAAAAAGAGTAGGGTAAGTTCCCTAATGCCCTGGGTAAATTTCCTATAGTCAATATAAATACCATCTCAGATCTCTCCTGAAAAGAGGCCATTGTCCTTGTGGGACTAACCTGATCAACAAAGTGTAAATAAACACAGAAAAGTAAACACACCTCTGCAATTACAAGGATCAAATTGCATGCAACAGTGGGCTAGAAACCCCACATTTTTGTAGCATCTAAAAAGGACATTCCAGGATACTTGAGCATTTGCCTTCCCCAGGTCCATAAATTCCCTGAATCCTCTAATATCAATGCAAGAGCAAACTTCATCCACTGTTTCACAGCCAGGACAGGAACTGCAGTGCTCCTCTGAATTAGATGGAGTTTCATTTCTAACACTAGTATAAGCCTCCTCAGCAAGATTGAGGGTGTGATCACTCTATAACTGGAGCACACCCTCCTGCCTCCCTTATATGGGTACCATAATAATAATAATAATAATAATAATAATAATAATAATAATAATAATAATAATAATAATATCACTCTCGGCATTTCCAGACAAATTTTGTCCACTCCTGTAGTCCTGCCTCTTCACATCTACTTTAATTACTACAGTGACATCTGCAATAATCAATCCAATCTCACCAGTTGTTTCTGGCACTGCCTCCTTATGGAAGGACATGCCCAATGGATGCAAGAATCCCCTAAAGTGTTCCTTCCACCTCACAAGAATCCCAGCTGAGATCAGAATTTCTTTATACTTGCTTAGAACAGCCTTAGCAATGTTCCAGCCATCCCTCCTCAGTCACTGGATGATTTGCCAAAACTTCTTTTGAGGCCACCAGAATGTCATTCACCATAGTCTCACCAAACCCTTTCCACACAGGGGTGTTTGCTTTAGTAACTGCCACTGTTGTTACCTTCCCAGCCTGATGGTATCTACTAGTCAAATGAAGATTCCTCCACCCCACTAACAGTGTATGGACAACTTCTTTGTTTAACTTGATGTCTTCCATCAATACTGGTGTCTTCCAGCAGATCCTAGGGTTACCAACATGATAAACCCAACCACCTTTTGGCCACATCTCATTGCCAGCACTTTGACCACTGAGATCTTAAGATCCATTCACTTCTGTGTCTTCAAACCTCTTCCTGGATTTGGGAGAATCACTTCTGGAGCTGTGAGATGAACTCAACTCAAGCACAAGCATTTTTCAATATTCCCAGGATACTCTTAGTATATAAATTATTATATTACATTGAATACAGAAGACACTCTGGTCTTGGTCTTTTGTACTAAGGAATTAAGAGATGTCAAGTCTGGGTAACACCTCTGTGACACACTAAGAACAGATTCTATGATAATACAGCCTAGGTGCTATTATCAATAAACATCCTACACTAAGTACTGTACCTTTCTACACAGAACAGATTTAGCACTTGTAATAAAGCAGAGTAGCTGCAGTCCTAGGAGGAGACAGGATATAGCCTGTTTGCTATGATTTGATTTGAGCAGAAGTGGCTGCAAACACTGAGATGGACTAGCATCATGTAGCATCATGACCAAGATTAACTGCCTGCCTTGCACACACTGCTTGCTAGAATGGATACAGTTCTCAAATGGCTGCAGACAATTGCACCTGTCACACTACAATCATTAAAGTGTTGTAAATGTTCAGCAGATTGATGAGCTATGAGATTCTAGTACAGTACTGACATCATCAGAAAAACGTCATGCCAACCTCTACAAATGAGGCCAAAATAAGCCCAGGAACTATATGACTGAGTCTGATAGGTTAATTGGTGTGTACTAGGCTAATGACCACTGAGGCCTTTTTAAACCTAGTCATACATCCCAAATTTCTGACAAGTTCTGGCATCCTTGATAATTGGGGCTTGGGAGAAGAAACAATTACAAACGGGCGTGGGAGATGAACCATTTACAGGCTGCCTATGTCTATTAGTGACATAGGTGCCAAACCAGGGATGAATTTCCTATACCCCAACCCGTTATGCAGGTTACACTTGAATTCAGTTAGGTGCCACTCTGTTTCTTATTGATGGATAGCCTGTTCCAGAGAAAGAATAGTCTCTGGATGCCTACTTGTCTCTCTTGCCTATATCATAGGCAGGTTTTAAGTCTTTAGAATGTGGAATTGTGGAGCTTTTTGTTTAGCAGATATGCAGATCCATCAGAATAGGGTTTGCCAAGGTCTTGTATGTGTATGCCAGGCATAGATCTCCCTTCAGCAGCCTGTGGGGGATAGAATACAGGGATAAGACTTTGTGATGGTCTGCATCGGACATGTTACTTATATCCTGTATTCTTTTAGTGAGGAACCTCTGTGGACATTCCAGTTGTTGAATGTGCCTGGTTAGGTACATACCAAAGGGGGCACTGTATTCAGTGATAGGTCTGATGAATGCTGAATACAGTGGAACAATGACCTCCTTGGACCTAAATGCCATACCTTTGTTTATAAGTTGTACAACATAGAATGATTTCCTCACTACCATAGACACATGATGGGCAGAGGCTAATTTATTGCAATATTTTTTAGATCGTGACTAAGTTCTACCCTTTTCATGTACAGGTGTGTAATTTGGTAATCAGTACATTATTTAGACACATGTACCTCCTTTCTGGCATAATCCAGAAGCAGTGGTCTTATTAAGGTATTTGCCCTAAACCACAAAATAAATACTTAGAGAAGAAGGGAACTCAGTCCCATGACTTTTGTACAAACTGCACTTATTTGCATCCTTAACCCTGTGTGTGACATTGCCAGACTTACACAAGAAGAAAAACGTGAATATCATTATTTTAAAAGTATAACGGGTGGGTGCCTTGACGGCCTCTTAGAGTGACAAAGGGATATAGTAACCCTTCTGTTAGACACTGACCACATCTGCAGATCACACTAGAAGATGTGAGCTGCTTTTTTTCTGACTTCTTGATTCGTATTCCTCATAATTTATGTACTTACTTATTTCATTATTTGTTCACTAATACCATTAGTTATCTTTCTATAAAACGTCCCACCCTCAATTTACAGTCAGTTGATGAATAATAATAATTTATTTCACTTGTTATTATTTAACCTGGTAAACAAACTAAGCATAATCACCTCTTCAGAAGCAAACCAGAAACACTGCCTGAGTCACTCAGCAGACAAACAGGCAGTGATAGAATGAAACCCAGGACTACGGGATTTGGCATATTAGCAGCTAATAAACTTAATCTTCTGTGCTGAAGTGCCACCACTCCTCTGTTTGTAAAATGATGATGATGATGACAGCAACAACAACAATGGTAGTTACAAATGCATGATATCCTCCATGTACTGGCTCAATACTGCACTATTTTTCCACCGCGAATATCAGCCAAGTGCTCTCTCCCCCAGAGTCCTTCCAGAACCCCTAGGAACACTGACTCAGCTCAATCCACCAGATTCAGAATTTAAACTAAAGCAAACTGTCCTCACTGTTTGTTATTTAAAAAGCAATACGTCTAATCTTCTATTTTATGTATATACCAGCGCACTCATCTAACCTTCCAACACATAGTTCATTATCAGATACACACACTTACTAATGATTCATTACCATCCTCATCATCAGTCACCTTTTGTCCCATTTTTTATATGGAGTTAAGATTTTACATCAATTGTCAGCAGTTCTCATGATTCGAAGCCACACTCCTATCTTTCTCAACATTTTTTGCCCATCTGCCTAGCTGTATTCTGCCTTACTCTTCAAACCCAAAATCTGAACTTAGGTTTGATAAGTGTATGAACATCTGTTAATATGGTTTTCAACTCTACTGTTTTTATCAAGTAGAACATATTATGTCCTAAATGTCTGCTATTATCTTCTTAGGATAACAGCTCATAATTAACTGCACTGACATATGTAGGGCTTCCAAGTTTCCCAATTTGGACACAACAACCCAAGTTAGATGGCAAATCAACAGGTTTTCCCTCCCTTTTGATCTGCATACAGACACTCTCATTTTGATCCTGCACTGTTCGTTCCTTCCACAAGCTTTAATTAGCTTGCAGACTCCACCCACTAGTTCATCATCTCAGCTTTTCCTAAGTAACATATGGGTCATGTTTGGCAGATTTCTGTTTCAGAAAGATAGAGATGGAGGGAAGAAAGGTTTATCTACCAGGCATCTCTCTCCAGCTCATACCTGCCTTGACAGGGCCTCAGAATTAAAGTGATTTTATTATAGTTTCTAATTCTTATAGTCCACAAAGGTAACAAGTTAGACTGGAGCTTGGTGGTCTGTCTGTTACATTTGTATTTTGTGTCTGATGCTGATCTGGAGAGCACACTCTCTGCAAAGTCTGAAATGTGCCTTTGCCTTTCTTGGGCCACTGTACCAAGTGACTGACTGAGAAGATGGATGGATGACATGTCTTGCTGCTGTGCTGAGATGTCTAACTGTTATGGACTACTTTACACTGCATAACACCGGTCAGAATATTAAAAAGTGGCGGAGCCTAGATGGCCAACTGAGAGCAGTGAATTTTGAGAGCTCCATAAACTAGTATAATATAGGAAAATGTTATTATTTTCAAGTTTAAAACATCAGAATTCTATAGATAAACTGCTAAACTACATAAATATCAATTCTGGTAGAGATATACAAAAATTTTCCTGTCAAGTAACTTGGAGATATATTGAGTCACTGAATATGAACAACTCAAGAAATTCTTATCCAGATGCTGCTTTGAAAAAAGAACTGCAATTGATGACATCTACCTTACAGGAACTATCTTTGAAGATGGATGGCTTTAAAAATGACTTAGAAAACCTCAAACTAAATTCTCAAAAACAGACTGACACTCTTAAGGAACTATTACAGCAACACCATGCAAAAATAACAAATTTAGAGACTTCTCTAAATGACATTGAAGGGAGACTCAAAGAGGAAGAATTCCAAAAAGAATTTCTGCTTAAACAGAATACATGGCTGTTTAACATGACTTAGAAAACAGGGAAAGGAGAAACAACATAACGATCTTTTGTCTGCCTGAAAACACTGAAGGTGAAGACATTATTTTCATTCTTAACAACCTGGATTCCTGAATTTTTAGACTTGAAAGAGGGACTTTCATTTGGAAATGAAAGGACACATAGAGCACTGAGGAAACCTGCTTTTAACTCAACAAATATGCCACCTAGATCCATAGTTATAAAATTTCTTTCATTTCTGGACAAGGAACTAATATTAAAATCTGCTTGAGAAAATCACCATTAAAATACAATCAAAGCCTGATAAGGTTTGACAATGATTATTCTTCCAGAATACTAGAATAAAGGAAAAAAGTCTGGCCAATAATAAAACTGTTGAAATAAAACAACATTAAAGCACAGCTGGCCTTTCCAGCCAAGATAAAAATGCTTTTTGCCAATGAGATGAGAACATTTAATGACTTAGAAGAAGATACTATATTCATCAAAAACAACATAGTGTCTATCCCAGAAGTAATGGAATGGATGGCCCCTACTCTTAAAAGAATAAAAGAAACAAATCCTTGGAAGAAACAAAAAACTGCTTCCAAGATAGCTCTCTCCCCCTAAAAAAAGAAGTTATGTCTTACCATAACGTTCCATCTATGTTGTAGATCTTTGTTCATTCATTACCATTAGGACCTCGGTATCATCCTCGGAAGATCTATAACACAGATGGAACATTATGGTAAGGCATAACTTCTTTATCTGATGTTGTAAATCTTTGTTTATTCATTACCATTAGGACCACGTCCCCAGCTACTTGAGTCCTGGGTGGCCCTGAGGAAGGATATTCCTGAGCACCATAGAACCAAAAGATGCTCATCCTGTGGAGGCCAAATCCAATTTGTAATGAGATATAAAGGTATGAGGTCTTGCCCAAGTGGCTGCTGTGCAGATATCATCCATAGAGGCTCTGGAATTAAATGCTATAGAAGTAGCCATAGATCTGGTAGAATGAGCCTTTATTCTGGAAGGTAAGGATAGTTTATTCTGTTGGTAGATAAATGTAATGACATTTCTAAGCCAGAAGGATAAAGTCACTTTGGAAACAGGTTTACCCAATCTGGATCCTGCAAAGGCCACAAACAATTGATCTGTTTTCCCGAAAGATTTAGTCCTATCCAAATAACAACGAAGCTGCTGATGCACATCATGGATGTGCAAAAGGTACTCTCCTCTGTTAGAATGCTGAGGGAAGAAAACCAGCAGGTCAATAGATTGGTTAATGGAAAAGCCAGAAATGACCTTTGTCATGAAAGAAGGGTCAGTACGAAGGGACACCCTATCCTTGTGTAAGATCAAGTAAGGACTCTTGACACTCAAAGCCTGCAGCCCAGATACTCTTCCCGCTGAGGTAATTGCTACTAGAAGTAAGGTTTTCCATGACAAAAATTGCAAATAACATGAATCAAAAGGCTCAAAAGGAGAACCTATAAAAGACTGAAGTATTAAAGTCAAGTCCCAGGGTTCCAAGGGAGGCTTGACTGGAGGTTTAACATGTAATACTCCTTTCAAAAAGGTCTTGCATAGGCAGTGTGACATAATTGAAGAATTATCAAGATCATTATGAAAATTGGCGATAGCTGCTAAATGTACAGTGATCGTCGAAGCTGAGGCTCCTGCATGCAAAACAGTAGTCAGGTATTGTAGGATCTTTTGAATAGGCATAGAGAAAGGGTCTAAGTTCTAATCTTTGGCCCAAATAGAGAACCTAGTCCATTTATTAGAATAAACTGTCCTAGTGGAAGGTTTGTTTGAAGCCAGAAGAATTTCACGAACAGGAGATGGGATGTCAGGCAGCCTGGCAATCACTGGAAGTGAAGGAACCAAACTGTGAGCTTGAGACTGTGCAGGTTCAGATGAATCAGTCCCTGAGGATGAGATAACAGGTCTTGGGAATGATCCAGGATCCACGGATTGTGAATCAGATGAGGCCATAGGGAAGACCCGGTGGCCAATCATGCATTAGAGCGACCCACGGTGGTTCCCCCTGAGGGGGGGATCAGGGCAAAGTAGTTTCTGCATTTGTTGTTTAGGGGGGGAGCAAACAGGCTTACCCCAGCATATGAAGATCCAATCTGCTATTACAGGGTTGAGAGACCACTCATGAAGCATCATGATGTTCCTGCTCAGATTTTCCGCAATAAGGTTGGAACACCCGGGAATGTGTGTATAAGGAAGTGGTTGGAAGCTATCACCTAGTGCCAAATCCTCATGACTTCTCGACACAGAGGGTAAGACCTGGTTCTGCCTTACTTGTTGATATACCAGACAACTGAAATGTTATCTGACTGAATTGCAATGGTCCCAGAGGGTAGGGATTAATGGAAAGCTTGCAATGCTAGGAGAAGTGCCTTCAGTTCCAGAACATTTATGTGCAAATTGGCCTCCCTGGGTGACCAGGTGCCTTGGACAGTCTTTCCCTGGAAATGCCCCCCCGCCACCCTAACAGGGAAGCATCTGTGATCACCGTGGCCATGGGCCGGGGACGACAGAACGGTTGACACCAAAGAATCGTTTGTGGATTCGTCCACCATAACATTACTTCCTTGCAACGGTTTGCAAGACGTAACATGTGGTCGAGTGGGTAAATTAGCAATGACCATTGTGTGGAAAGAAGCCACTGTAGGATTCTCATGTGCAGTCTTGCCAGTGGTACCAACATAATGGAAGCCACCCTGGATCCTAAGAGTTGCAGTACAAGACATGCTGGTACACAGGTTTGAGGAAGAAGGTCTTGGATTTGGTGTGTTATGTTTGAAAACCTGTGAGGGGGGAGAGAAGCTTGACAGGATGTTGTGTCGGAGACTGCTCCAATGAATTCCAGTGTCTTCATTGGAGACATTGAGATTTGTCCTTGTTGATTGTAATCCCCAGGCAGAGAGTGAGACCTTGAGTGTAAGAAGATTCCTGGTCGAAGCGGTAAGGAGCCAATCGTCTAGATAGGGAAACATCTGAAATCCTTGTAGTCAAAGATGAGCTACCACAACTGCCATACATTTGGTGAACACTTGAGGGGCTATCAAGAGACCGAATGGCAGTCCCCTGAACTGGTAGTGATTGGCTCCCAGCCAAGAGCGGAGAAACCTCCGGGAGTGGTGTTCCATCTTTATGTGGTAGTACGCTTCCTGGAGGTCTATAGAGCACATCCTGTTATCTCTCCCTAGGAAGGGAAAAATGGATTGTATCATGACCATCCAGAAATTTTGAAGTTTGATAAATTTGTTCAATAGACTGAAATCCAGGACTGGTCTCCAGTCCCCTGTCTTTTTTGGCACTAAAAAGAACCTCAAGTAAAACCTGGATCCTGTCTAGTCTGGTGGTACTGGTTGGATGACACTTTTCCTTAGCAGCTTTTCTATTTCTAAGGCTGCTAATTCCCTTTGATTGGGGTGGTGCATTGGGGATGGGAGTTAAATTGAATGATATTTGGTAGCCTCTGGATATTATTCTCTGCACCCAAACATTGGTAGTAATAAGATGCCAGGCTGGCAGATGCAGAGAAAAACGACCCCCAACTGCTTCCAGAGGAAAACAATCGGGCCGCTGATCAGGAGTGCTGGTAGGGTCTGCCGGAGAAAAATCTCTAGCGCCCTGGTTATGCAGACACCCTCTACCCCGAAAGGGACGTCTTCCATATGAGTTGCCCCCTCTGCCCCGGGGGGATTGTTCATCATGAGTGTCATGAAAAGGTCCTTGGGATTTCTTGAACCACATTTTTCCTCCCTTCTGGTTTCTGGAGTAGGACCTCTGGGGGTTGGAAAGGCATATGCCCACAACAGACAAGGTCTTTCTGTCTTTCTCACTATGTGTAAGTGTGTATCGTACTTTGGGTCCAAAAAGTGCAGATTCATCGACAGGTACATTGACGAAGGAAGATTTAAAGGGGTCTGTAAAGTCACACAACCGCATCTAAGCATTATGTCTCATAACAACGCCTGATGCGGCAGCTCAAGCTGCCCCCTCGGTGGAGTGAGATATCAAAGACAGGAGAGAGGGACAGTACCATTAAAGGTAAAAAATTAAATTACCGAGAAAAAGTGTAGGAAAAAGGCTTAGGTTATAGGTGACAGTGAGAAAAGGCTAACTTGACTAAAAATTGCATTATTTTGAAGAGAAACTGTCTTAAAATTAACAATTTTCTACTTAGCTTTGAGAGAGATAGCTAGCACATCTGACTAGGAATGCGGCAAACGAGATCTGGAGTAACTTGGAGAGGGGCATTATGGGTAGGTCTTAGCTGAGAGTTTTTGGCTGGCATGAGCTTGGAAACGGCCGTATCGGTTCTGAAGATGGAACCGAGGTCCTAATGGTAATAAATAAATAAAGATTTACAACATTAGATTAACTCTTACAACTACATCTCTCAAAGTATCAACTGATATGGTACATCACTTGTCATCTGTTTTTATTTAAAAAAAAAAAGGAGGGTTTTTTAAACAACTGAGAAACAGTAATGATTTATTCAGAATGTTCAAAGGGTCCAATAATTCTTCACAAACAAAGGTAGGTCAAGATGGGTTACTTCTTCTTCTTCTTTTGGCTTTTTCCCGGTTAGGGGTCGCTACAGTGGATCAGCTGTCTGCTCATGACTGGCAGTGGAGTTTTACGGTGTCAAGTTACCAGCCCAGTGCCCAACCTTCCACAGAAGGCACACACATGTACACACTCACACCTAGGGCCAATTTAGAGTGTCCAAATCACCTACAGCATGTCTTTGGGATGTGGGAGGAAACCAGAGCACCCAGAAAAAACCCACGCGACCACAGGGAGGACATGCATACTCTACACAGAAGGCACCCCAGCCAAGAATCAAACCAGAGAACTTCTTGCTGTGAGGTGGCAACGCTAACCGCTGCACTACCGTGGCCGGCCCTATTTACATTATATATAAGCCAAATAAAGCAACATATAATACAAACATAGAAGTTTCTGTTCCCCTACTTGAACTCAATGAGTACTTATCTTGCTTATTTTTCATTGATTTTACTTATAATAATTTAAGTAATTAATCAACCTATTCAACAAGGTACCATTTATCACAGTTCAGACTCAAACATAGCAAATTAACATCATATATAATAGCAGTAACAGTAGAGTGTTTTGAGAAAAAAATGCTGTCATGGAGACTAATGCCTTCTTCAGTTAAAGCATGATTTAGAAATGTCAGGTATATCCTGGTTAAATAATAGTAGCGAGCTATTAGTACAAATGTCATCATTATTCTGTCTAAACATAGTTAATATCATTTATGGCAGGTATCACAGCTATGAGTGCTGTTTGATCAATCCTGATATAGTGTACGTGGATACAGCCATGTCTGGCAGCTAGTACAAATGTCATTATCATTCTGTCTAAACATAGTTAATATCAGTTATGGCAGGTATCATAACTTTGAGTGCTGTTTGATTAAGCTTGACATGGTGTGTGTGGATGCAGCTGTGTCTGACAGCTGTTGTATGTTACCATTTTCATCTACGGGAAGCTGTGGGTTGCAGCTTGTGATCAAGGTTTACTGATGTTTGTGTATTAGGAAGAGACATTTGGTGTTATAGCCTGGATCCAGGGGAAGGGGGTAGATAAAACTGTGATTTGGGATATTTGGAAGAGAATAGTTTGTTTATACATCTGTTGAGTGAAAGGTGGGAAGGCTCATAAAATGTGTTATCTCTTGTTGTGCTGGCTTGTTGGGAGGTTTTTTTTTTGTTTTTTTTTTATCTGTTTCTTTCTGTTCTTTTCCTGGCTGCTGCCTTGCTGAAAGGGAGGGAATTTAGGCTTGAAGTTGCACTGAAGTGAAGCTTTGCTTCAGGTGCATCACAAGCCTCTATTATGCAGTACATAGACAAACTAACAGAAGCAGACGCTCCCAGATTGCTATGGTAACGAAGACAGAGTGATGATAATGCTTAACAGCTCTGAGGAGCCTCTGAGATGATTTTTGGCAATGACGTTTTTGGTTTAAAAAAAATATATATATATATATATATATATATATATATATATATATATATATATATATATAAAATAAAGGGGCTGTTTTAAACCACATGTACACATATTGATGGTCTCCCAACACTTCATTTAGCTCATTAAGTTGAATCTTGATAAAAAAAAATAATAACAATAATAAGCGCAATTTTATATTTAAAATGTATTTTGGTCCAAACACATTAAGGACTTAAATAAGAGTTGAAGTCTGAAGTATTGTGAAAGACTAAGAGCACTTGGTCTTGTGCAGTACTACTTGCAGTGGTCTGGGAGGTGAGCTTGCTCGGATGTGTTGGGCATATGGGGATAGCTGATTCTAGGGGTGTTTGGGGTTGCGAGGAAATGCTAGGGAGTCATCAGATTTCCTTCATGGAAATATCTGTGGGAATGGAAGGTGTGTTGTGTGGTTCACTGGCAAAATGGCCACTGCATGGAACAGGCTAGTAAAATGGAACAGGACAAATATTGGTTTGGATATTTTAAGAACAGCCTGGAAACACACCACATGAACTAGTGAATGGTATTCTGGCAAAACTGGATGGGCATTGTTGCCCATGCTTGGAGTACTGATATGTGTGTATATAAGGATGGAAATATCTGCTTCCTCTTCTTCTTCTTCTTTTGGCTGCTCCCGTTAGGGGTCGCCACAGCAGATCAGCTGTTTCCATTTCTTCTTGTCCTCTGCATCTTGCTCTGTCACACCAACCACATGCATGTCCTCTCTCACCACATCCATAAACCTTATATTAGGCCTCCCTCTTTTCCTGTTACCTGGCAGCTTCATCCTTAGCATCTTTTTCCCAATATACTCTGCATCCCTCCTCAGCACTTGTCCAAACCAATGTAATCTTGCCTCTCATAGGTTCATAGGTTCATAGGTTCATACTAGGCTATCTGCCCAAGGGCATTTATAAGCCTAGCCCATAGTTATGTGGCTTTCGCCACCCCTTTATTGAATAAAAACTATGCCTATCATTTTGCTGTGCCTCTGTCAAGCAGTGACGCTGAAGTAATCCCTGGGGTATATCTGCAATCTCCCATCCATTGGTCAAGATTCCTCTTGAACAAGACCAGAGAGGTGCTCTGCCTCACATGTACCGGGATTTTGTTCCACAGCATAGGGAGTCTCTGGGTGATGAATCTGTCCCTCCAGCACGTTCTATTTATAACCGTGTCAAGGTTTAAGTCTCCCGCCCTTGTGGTTCTGAGGATCTAGATTTTTGAGGTGAAGCATATTCATCAAATCTGGGTTTGACATGGCCTTATATGTCAGGCACAGGTCACCTCTGAGCAAGCGGTATGAGACTGAATAGAGCTGGAGTTCTTTCAGTCGGGCAGCATAAGACATATTTTGAGACCCTTTATCCTTTTGGTGAGGAACTTTTGGGGCCTTTCAAGCTGCAGCAGGTGTCTGGTCAGATACATTCGAACGGGCATTGTACTCAATCATAGGTCTAATAAGTGATGAGTACAGGGGACGATGACCTCCCTTGATCTAGATGTGAATCCCTTCATGATCAGGTGGGTGATATAGAAGGTTTTCCTAACTACTTTAGCAACATGAGTGTCAAACGAAAGGCTACTGTCAACCTGGGTCCCCAGATCTCTGATGACTTTTTCTGTGCTCAGTGGATTGCCACCTATATGGTAGCTAGGGGTAGCCTTGTTTTTCCCAAAGGGTATGACTAAGCAATATTGGCGTTTAACTACAGGCCATGGCTCTGGCACCAGTTATCCATTTCTGTGAGGCCCTTCTGGAGGATATCTGTGTCAGATGTGTTTTCGACTATGGCCCAGTTTGCAGTCATCTGCAAACTTTGTCAGCCATAACCCTCCTGTGTTTGCTTGTACTTCAGAAAAGTAGATGCCGAACAAGAGTGGACCCAGGACTGAGCCCTGTGGGACACCACTTGTGACAGGCTTTGAGTCTGACATGGCTCCAGCAACTCTGACCCTGTGGGTTCTGTCACTTAGCCAGTTTGCAACCCATCTTGTGATGTATGGGTTTACATTCAAGCTGATGAGTTTTTCGATGATACCTGAGTGGGGTATTGTGTGAAGGCCTTTGCCAGGTCGAGGTAGGCTGTATGGACTGCCTTTCCTCATCCATGGCCTTGGTGACTGTCTCGAAAAAGTCAACCAAGTTTAAGAGGCAGGATCTGCCTTTGACAAAGCCAAACTGAGTTGGATCCAAAGTCTGCAAGTTCCCTATGTCTTTATTTATGAGTTCCATTATGATCCTCTCCATGGCTTTGCAGATAAGGCTTGTCAAGCTAATAGGCGGTAATTTCCAGGGTCTGTGGAGGCACCGCCCTTATGAAGTGGGACCACAGTCGCCGTGCGCCACTCCTTGGGTACGTATCCTGAGGTGAGGCTAAGATTAAACAGCTGTCCTAACTGTGGGTTTAATTCCTCATTGAGTTCATGAAGCACACAGCCGGGGACACCATCCGTCCCATGGATGCTGTGTTTTTGCCTTAGTGAGGGCAGTTCTCACCTGGGCGTTGGAGATGTTTGGGGGCTACAATCCTCTGGAATAGATATCTCTCCTTTTGGGGAGGGGAGTTTGCACTGAACCTGTCAGCCAGTATGTTGGCAATGTGTGTAGGTTCAGTAATTTTCACATCATTTTGAACTAATTCTGAGCATATCTGGGAGTTTCCTCCTAGGTTTCTAACATAGCTAAAGAAGGCCTTATGATTCTCTTTAGAGTCCTTGGCGATTTTCTCTCAAAATTTGCCTTGGATGATTTTATGAGAGCTCTTAGTTTTTACTTATAATGATCAAAGGTGTCTTACCTTTCAAGGATTTTGCTCTATCTTGTAGTAGCTTCCTCCTTTGTTGTAGAGCTTGTTTATGGCTGGGGTCCACCAGACTGGACGCTTGCCTTTGGTACAGAGAGTCTTAGTTTTGTTTGGGATTGCCTGATCCATGCAGTCCTGTAGGTGCTGGTAGAAGGCATTTGTAAGTGATTCAGCGGTTTGAGTAATGTTTACCACTGGCTCAGGGGCCTTAAAGGAGACCACACTAGTTTTAGAAGTGTGAAATCGGCTTTTGAGAAGTTTTTCACTGTGGTCTTTTTGTTTCAGGTGGGGCGGGATGAGGACCTCCAGCGAGATTAGTTTATGATCTGATCTCACCAGTGAGGGGTATACTTCGGTGTTGAACATTTTGATCCCATGTTCGTGATGATGAGATCAAGTATGTTTTCTCTTCTTGTGGGGATGGTGACTAGTTGTTCCATGGCATTTGAGTTTATGAACTCCAGGAATCTTTGGGTTAGAGTGTTCGGGCTTGAGTAGTGTTCCCAGTCTATATTAGGGTAGTTAAAGTCACCTAGTATGATGGTGTTTGGAGATACATTTATCCCTCCAATGTTTTCAGGAAGGCCATGTGAGGTTCCTGAGTTTGAGAGGGTGGCCTGTAACATGCTACAAATTGCAGAGCAGTCTTGCCTATGGTTAATTGCACCTGGATGGTCTCCGATGCATCATGCGTTGCCACCAACCTTGAGGTGTGGGTGTCCTTTATGAATATGGACACCCCTCCTTTCTTGGTGTTGTCCGGATTTTGGGGCCGGAACGCATGATATGAGGTGAAACCTGTTAGTGCTGGGGTGCTCTCAGGAGCCTTGAACCAGGTTTCTGTCACAGCACAGACATCGATGTTCTCCATATTGAGAAGGGCCTCGAGTCGTGCATCTGGAGATTGAGACTTCTGGCATGGAGCAGCATAACCTTTAGTTTTTTTTCCTTATTGGTGTACTAGGGTGGAAGGTTTAGAATTTGAGCCTTGCCTAAAAAGGCACTATGGGGTGGCAAGAGCCTTTGCCAATATCCGGAAGCCCAGGGTGACAGGTGCAAGCCGTCCCTTGAAGCAGCGTGGCTTGTCCAGCATGTCATCCCAGGCAGACAGACATTGGATCCCCTTTGAATGACACCAGAATTTAAGCCAATTATTAAAGCTGATCATCTTATCACTGTATTGTGGCATCATTCTAGGTGAAGGTAGGATACTGCTCAAGGTCAGGGTCATACCTGCCTGGGCTACATAATCAGAGAGCTCCTCGATGTCCCTTTTCATGTAGTCCAAGGAGTGCGTCTCAGGTCGTTGACACCAGCGTGGACAATGACTGAGTCGTACTTGTACCTGCTGTTGAGAGACCTGAGTGCTTGCGTTATGTGGCGGCTTCTAGCGCCTGACAGGCAGCTTACTGTGACCTTCTCTTTACTCAGTCTGGTGAGGGGGACGTCAGTGTGTCTGACTATGGAATCACCAATGACAAGTGTGTCTGGCATTTTGTTTGGCCTTAAGGGCTGTGACTGTTTGACACTCTGACTGTGTGGTCTATGTGTTGCATGTGTTGGGTCGTGAGGTGGTAGTTGTTTGGGTGTCTGCTTTGGTGGCCTCTGCTGTTTTGGTAAATTTTTGATCAGAGCCTCCAGTATGTCTTTGTGTGAGTATGTGTATGATTTGAAGTTGTGATGGTACCATGTGTGACTGGGTATGTATTGTGTGTGGTTACCTTCTCCTCCTGTCTGGTCTTGCCAGTCCTATGTTGAGAGAGCTCAGCCTCCAGTTTGGCCGTATAGTTGCATCTCTCGCATGTATTTGTGTTTTGTGGGAGAAGGAGAGGATTGTCTGTGTACATGAGGCAGTTGTAACATTGCCTCAATATTCCCAGGTTCACCAGTTGAGCTGGAGAGGACACTAGCAACTGATCCCTCGACATACTAGAAGTAGTAGATAAAGAGACTTTCAAAGGACTCCGGGGAAGTGGGTTTTAGGCTGGTGGGGTACTATCTATAATAAGAGTGCTTTATCAAGGTGCAAGTACTGTAGGAGTAAGTGCTAGGCTTTACAGATAGAGAATAGTCTACTTGGGAATCAAGTAGAGATGAACTTTTCAGTTATAGGATATGCTGGTTAGATCAGCAGTACAGCTCGAGGAAGGTAGTTTTAAGGGAAAATTGGAAGAGTGGAATTTAGATGGCCCAAATAGTTTAACCTTGTTTAACCGCCGCTGCTCTTGTGTGCAACAGTGGTAACTCGGCTAAATCGCTACGCTTAGCGTGTTTTATAGCAGGGGGCTGAAAGGAGCTAGGAATTGGCCCAAAACGACCAATGGACTACTAGTTTCTGGCTGAAACTTCACCAAATCGGACAGAAAGGCTGCTCAGTGCTTCCCACTCTGAGATGTTCTGGATTGTCAAGGTATGAGTGATAATCTGATGGACTTAGGTTTATCCATCAGATTAGGAATGATTTTCATTCCATGGCTACTGTGGATCTTACTTTTGTTAACATTTATTAATTTAAATTTATTTCACAAAAACATTTTAGTATGCCTGACCAAAACATAACTTTATTGGTAAACACTCAAAGTATAAAACTGATAATTTCCTTTAAAAGCTCAAACATATAATTTATAGTTATCAGAGGAAAATGTTTAATAGTCACAATAAAACAAAAAATACATAGTCTAAATAACCTAAGATAGATTTAACTTTATTATCTTTAAATACCAATGGCTTAAACAATCCTAGTAAGAGATCAAATCTACTGAAATATTTAAAACTGAACAAAGCACAAATTGTCTTCCTTCAAAAAACTCATTTCAAAACAAATGACAATTACAAATGGAATCCTAAGGAATATATGATATTGGTGCAATCCACTTATAAGACAAAGACAAAAGGGGTAACAATTTTATGGAAAACAAATGTGATTAACCCAGAAATCATTTATAAGTATGAAGATAAAGAAGGCCTTATAGCATTAGTAATAGTTAAATATAATAACAGAATATGGACCCTAGCCAATGTATACTGGATCCCAGACATTGGAACAGGAACTGTTAAAAACACTTGGATTTCATTTCCAATAATTATAAAGGCAACTTAATATTAGGAGATGATTTTAACTGTATATTTGATATTTCTGAAACTACATATAAAAGACCATTGCATACATCTGCTGTATCAAAAGATTTAAACAAGTGGATAGAATCATTTCATCTTGTAGGTAATTTCAAATTTAAAGAAGATAAATCTTTGTTGTTTTCCCATCAAGATCACAGATTTGGTTCCCAAACTAAAATAGATAAAATATTTGCTGCCCATGACTTACACTCTAAAATCATTAATTTTTCAATCACACCCTGCCCCTTTTCAGACCACAATTCATTGATGTTAAAACTTCAAAATGGGTACAAGCTATTAATCTTTAACTCCAGAATTCCAGCATATATAACTAAAATTAAAGAGTTCAAACCCTGGTTATTATCTGAACTACAGTTCTTCTTAGATATTAATTACACCGCAGAGATAAATAACATAATGATATGGGACCCATTAAAAGCTTACATATATGGTAAAACCCTTACTTGGATTGAAAAAGTCAGAGAATGGGATTCTGAATTATTAGATCTGCAATCCAAATTTTTGTCAGTAAAAGCTGAAAAAATCAAAATCATTTGGAGATGAAAAATAAAGTAGAAGTATTAAACAATAAGTACAATGAAATTCTAACACACAAAACTAGTTTAGCTTTAGAAAAACTAAAAATTAATACATTGGCCACTTCTCCCAAATATCTACATAATTTATCCACAAGAATCAAAATACAATCAAAAGCTAGTAACATTAAAAGTATCTTCCATGAAAAGAAAGGAAAAAAGTGTCTCAAATATAGGTGACATTCTTAATGCCTGTAGAAACATTTCCAAAAAGAAAATATGCATACTGATCAATTAAATCTAGATGAAAAATATTCTAATATAAAAAATACCAGAACAATTAAAACTAGATCTGCAAGTACCCACATCCAACAAAGAAATTACAGATACAATAAAAGAGGTTAAAATAATAAAGCTATATATATAGATGGCACAATTATGGAAATATATTAACTTTTCCTTCAAAGATACTATCCATCTTCCATAAAACTCTATTAGAAATTCAGTCACAAGCTTTAATACCACCCTCTTGGAGATATTCCTTAATCACACCAATCCTAAAGGAAATCAAATCCCCAAACCTCTGTACCTCATATAAACCTATACTATTATTAAATAATGACTATAAGATATTTATAACAATATTAACTAATAGAATGAAAATACCACTATCCAAAACAATAAATAATGATGAAACTTGATTTATATATCATAGACAAACACATGACAATATTAAAAGGATAATTTCTCCTACAGATTACGTTAAAAAAGAAAATAAACATTCATAATTGGCTTAGATATAGAGAAAGCCTTTGATTCCCTAAATTGGGACTATTTATTCAAAATCCTAATGCTATTTGAATTTCCTGCATCCTCTGTTCATCTCCTAAAGAATATATATATATATATATATATATATATATATATATATATATATATATATATATATATATATATAATGTAGTGTGTGTCACGTTAGGTCCTTTTACCTCTGAATATATACATATAACAAAAGGCACTAAACAAGGATGTCCCATGTCACCAGTTCTATTTGCTCTGGCTATTAAAATATTGGCAGATTCAATTTGTAACAATATAAAAATCAAAGGAAAAGATGTTTATGAACAATACAATTCTAAAGTAATGCTATTTGCTGATGACATATTACTAACATTATGTAATACAAAAGAGACATTAGAAGAATTAGATATATTAATTGACAAATTTCACATGACTTCAGGACTCCATTTCAATAATCAAAATCAAAATTTTATTTTTAAATAAAAAAAGAACTGCAGACTAAGGGGGAATCACATCATAGGGAAACAAGTATCTACCTTAAAATATCTAGGAATTGAGTTATGCAAGGATAATAATGAATTAGTCTCAAAAAACTACAATAATATCATCAAGACAATTAAAATCTCTGTGGAAAAATGGAACAAAATAATATTAACATTTGAAGATAGATTACAGTTAATAAAAATAGTTTTACTGCCCAAGATCCTATATATAGCCTTGGCAATATAACTGTTACCAGAAAGGAATATATTTAAAGAAATACATTCATGCCTAATAAAATTTTTATGGTTTCCCAAAAGAAACAGAATAGCTTTAATACATCATATCAGACCATGGCTACAGGGACGTTTAAACTTTCCTGATATAGAAACATATATAAAAGCATCAATATCTAAAACAATCTCAGATTGGATACATCCAAATTACTCTGCAAATTGGAAAGAATTACTAACTGTAATATCAATAAATTAATTTTTATTTACAAACAAAAATTTCAAATAACATATAAAACAATTTGCCATGGCACATGTATTAGTATGCAATATAATATAACTAAACCCACTAAAACTCATATGATTAATTATTACAATGACTCATTTAGGAAAATTATTAATGCAAATATAGATTTAAAAATCTGGTTTGATCTTTTAACACCATTTATAGTCACAAAGAACTTTCCACATAAAATATATAGAGAAATTATTAATTCCTGGGAACAGAAAGGATTTGTTTGTTGGCTCCAATGTATCAAAGAACTAAAAGTTTTAGATATGCAAGAAATAAAAACGACATACAAAATTCCACAACAGGACTGGCTAACTTTACAGAGTATTCTGTCATACTAGCAAGATTTAAGTAGAATAATTAAGAATTCTTCATTTAAAGAAATGCCTAAATTTAAAAAATACATATATGAAATCATATATAATGACTTTGACATTGGAAACAGTATTTCAAAATTTTACAAAATATTGATAAACTATAAAACAACACCCAAATCCTCATATTGGAAATATATAACAAAAAGACGCTCAATACAGTTAACTGAAGATATTAAAACAAATATTTTATTATCGATAAAATATACATCCTTTACACAATACTGGAAAGTTTTTAGTTGGAAATGCTTGTTCAGAGCATTCTTAATCCCAGACAGAACCAGTAAAATTAGTTCTTCCATAAAAAAAATATGTTGGAAATGTGAGCAAGTACACAGTGCAGATTGGAACCACATTTTCTTTGATTGTGTTAAAATTAAACCATTTTGGAATGGTATTAATAACTTTCTACAAGCTTTATTTAATGAATCATTTTATTTAATTAAAGCTCTTGTATTATTAAATGTGAACGAAGGTCCTCATTTGAATAGTTCAAACGTGTATCTAGTATGGACTATACTTGCAATTTCAAGGAAGTGTATAAGGGTCTATATTATATCAGTGAATGCTTAAACAAGCGAACACTGATTGATCGACCTTATATTAGCGAAAGTTAAAAATATCGAAGCAACAGAAACTCAAATTTTTTCCTAGGGAAAGAATTTGGTTGTCCGTTTCTGTTGCTTCAGTATTTTCAGTGTTGTGGTGGAAAGTTACGGGTCAGATTCAGGTAAATGTGCAATTGTGTGGATGTGAGTGTTAGGGTGGGTTAGGTGAGTTAGGGTTAGGGAGCGGGTGAGGTGAATGTGCGATAGTGACGGACCTGAGTGTTAGGGTTTGGGTTAAGGTAAGTGGATAGTTAGTGGTGTGTGCATAGTTTAGTGTAGGGTTAGGTGTCAGATTTTAGGTGTATGTGTGTGGATTTCTGTTTGTTTGGTGTGCTTGTTTTGTGCGTATGTGTTTTGGATCAGCAATTTTTTTTCCCTAGGAAGAAAAATCGCTGATCTGACAGTTCGAGATTGTAAGCTTTCGCTTACATAAGGTCGATCAATCAGCGTTCGCTTTTTTAAGCATTTGCTGATCTAATATAGACCTGTGTATAACAAGAAGGTGGAATACAAACACAATACTAACTTTGGAAGATTCTACAGCCTACTGAATACCACAGCATTATTGGAAATTAAAATGAAAGAACTAAGAATTTATCCAAAGCCATTTATCAACAATCCTTGGGGAAAAGTCTTATCATTGATTGAGACTGTACAATAATTGATCAGACACTCTGATAATGGATTGGACATACTTATAAAGTAACTGTATACATTAAGATCTGTTATAGTGTCAGGCTAATGTAAATAGTATACATAGTTATTTAAGATGTTATGTATAAATACTATGGAATTCATTCAAATGTATTTGAAAAATTGAGGAAAAAAAAACTCTGAGGAGCTTGACCAAACAAAGTTCATTTCTTCTCTCCCCTAAATATTTCTGCCAGGAAGTTAACAAACTAGCAGGAAGATCCTCCCTAAATGAATTATCCAATCTGGGATATATTCCCTGCACATCTTGTAATCTTATACCTTCTGATTTCCTCAGATAATTCTTCCAACAGCCTTACCTACCCAAAATGCAGCCACACAACAAAGATAATCTAAACCCTTCTCAATTTCATTCCACTTTCTTCCTTCCCAAAAATCACCTCTAGATAAATTTTACCCCTACTTGAACAGATTGAATCTGAGAATATCTGCCCTTATTTATTGTAACACTGGAGAAAGTTCAACACCACTTCTCTTAAGCACATCTACAACCTTTGCCTCATCACCAGCACCCATGCCAAATATTTGGAAATCCTCTTTTGTAGGTCTAATGCCAAAAGAAACCAAGCCCTCATCTTGTAGTCACTTCTATCCATCTCACTCCAACCTACACTTGGTAAAATTCTTGAAAACACCAACTGCTGTCCATCAAAGAGCATGAATTCTGGGCTGGTAGGAACACAATGACTGCTCTATGGACCATGACCAATAATACCTTAACTAATAGAGATAAAGGGAATCTTACAGGATCGCTGTTCATTGACTTAACATTGACATAACCCATGCCTTTGATATGGTAAACCAAGCAGTTCTACTTCACTATCAGTAAGACACTGGGATAAGCCCTGATATCACTACATGGTTCAAAAACTTTCTATACAACCCTTCATTCCAGGTAATGCCAGGACCTAGTCTTTCCAAAAATTCCCTTTTTCACTATGGAATCCCACAGGGCTCTATCCTAGCAACCATTCTGTTCTCAGTCTTCATCAACAAACTTCCATTAGATGTTACCAAGTTATTTAATAACTGGTTAAGACAACTATCTTGTACTTACAATTTAAAGTTAGTCACATAGGAGCACTTTATAATGGATTACAAGATTAATTGCAAAAGACAGCTTTCATCTCAATGAATATGGCACAAACTTTATATTTTGTAAATGAAGAACATATTTGTTTCCTTTTATAGACTTAGTCAATCATTAATAAAGGAACCATTAGACATGGATCTAATAATTTTATAAAGGTATATTATATTAATGTAAAGAACTTAGGAAATAAGAGTTCAGAACTGTCTTTTATAATTACAAATGACAAAATAGATGCTGTTGTTATCACAGAGATATGAGACTCTAGTACTATGTCCTTCAAGGTTATAAGTTAGATTCTTTAAGGTCAACAAAAAATAAAGGTAAAGTCTTTCAGATGATAAAGGAAAGAGAAAAGATCAACCTTCATTCATTAGTCACAAGTTTGAAATGATCATTGTTGATTTGATACATGGCTTCAATGAAAATAAAATTAGATTGATTTGTAGCTATAGAAACCATCCATGAAAATAGTTAATAATATGAGATTTATACATGTTTAATTCATATTATAAAGCTCGGAATGTTATCTTACTCTGTGATTTTAATTACCCTGATATAAACTGGATTTTTAAAATTGTTTATAAATCAACATCACAAGACTTTTTAGACATGACACATTGGAACAATTTGCTACAACTAGTCATCAGGCATACTACAGGTGGGAATGGTTTATATTTAATAGTTATTAATGTACCTGAAATGATAACTGGACTGGACATTTGTCCCTCTTTATGTAATTTTGATTATAATTCTTGATCGTTAAAATATACTGTGTTCAAAAATTAAAGACAGACCATCAAAAAGCTACAATTTTAAGGAAAAATATTATGTTGATTTATAAACAATTTTAAAAATCCAGTTTATATCAGGGTAATTAAAATCACAGAGTAAGATAACATTCTGGGCTTTACAATATGAAGCAAAAATGCATAACTCTATTTTCATGGATGGCTTCTATAGCTACAAATCAATCTACTTTTATTCTTGTTGAAGCCATGTATCAAATCAACAACTATCATTTCAAATTTGTGATGATCCATGTCTAATGGTCCCTTTATTAATGATTGAGTAAGTCTTAAAAAGGAAACAAATATGTTTTTAATTTACAAAATATAAAGTGTGTGCCATATTCATTGAGATGCAAGTTGTCTTTTGCAATATCTGTAATCCATTTTAAAGTGCTTTTGATATGTAACTAACTTTAAATTGTAAGTACAAGATAGTTGTCTTAACCAGTTATTAAATAACATGATAACATCTAATGAAAGTGTGTTGATGAAGACTGAGAACTGATCTTGTCACAAATAATTTAGATGCTGACTATAATTATTTAAGAAAAACATTACAGCTGGAAATGGATAGCATACCATTCTTTCATTCACAAACTATGGTTTCCCCACTACAATTTTTGTGGGATAAGGGTTTACAGAAATGATATAATAATAAATGAAGAACTCTCAGAAAATGCAAAAAGAATACTACTACAGACCAAGAGGAAACTTAATAAATTAATAAATTCTTAAAAAAAAGCACTGATTGAAAAGAAGTTTGCATATAAAATATTGCTGGTTTCAAATAAAGTAGACTGGAAACACTTTTATAAATACATCAACTTACATTCTAATTCTAGAAAGATTATGCTGTCCTTAAAGATTAATAGGAACATAGTGAGTGATTATATTTTTGGCTAATGAATGTAATTCTTATTTTTGCAGAAAGTACTTCAATCAAGAATAATTTCATTGAATATCAGTCTACGCGTAATATTTCCCTGCATAAATGTAAACAATCTTAAACCTGTTTTGGACAAAATAGGTAGTAAAGCCTCTTCAGATCCATAGTATATTCCTCCAATAATGTTCATATGAAGTAAAGAGATTCTAATCCCAATTTTACTGCCTGTGTTTAATAAATTACTAATGTTATATGTTGGTGCATCTGCTTGGAAAAAAATTATAATTTATCCAATTTATAAGAAAGACAGCAACTCAGAGAATTCTAAGTATTAGCCTACTACTTTGATGTTGGTCTTCTGTAAATATTTTGAAAAATGCTTATGGCAATCATTATTAGATCCTAATAATTATAATGGATTTATGGACATCCATCAGTATGTCTTCAGTTATTGTAAATCTACCTTGACAAATTTGGTTGAGTTTCATGATACAGTCACTGAAGCCTTGGATCAGTCTTTGAAAGTAATAATAATCTTCATAGATCTAACCAAGGCATGTGATACCCTTTCTCACAATTCAGTAATGAATACATTACAAAACTTTGGATTTAACTCCATTTTTAAGTAATTGGGTTCTTAATTGGTTCACTAATCATACTCAGTATATTTCTATTAAGGGTTCCTACTCTAAACATCTTTCAGTTTGTCAGAGAGTTCCTCAAGGTTCAATACTTGGTCTGCTATTATTTAATCTTGCTTTGTCAACATATCCAATTTATATCTGATTTGGGGTTGCAAAATATGCAGATGATTGTAAAATTGGTTTTGTTGTAAACTCTACTGCTAATGTGGATGAAATTAACATCTATCTGAATGACTTTTCTAAATCAACAGATTCTGTAGGGCTGCTGTTCAGCTATCCAAAATGTCAAGTAATCTACATTAGTAATTGCACTGTTACCAGTAATATCATCCTTAAAGAAGTTAAAACTTCAATAAATAAAAGAAAAAAAGAGGATTTATGAAGGTATATTAACTCTGACTTTTTTTTAAATACTCATGTAAGTAAAGTCAGAAATAAGGCATTGGGTTGTAAAGGGAAATAAACTTACAAAAAAAGAAACAAGGCATTGAGAATATCTGATCTCTTTATTTAAATCAGTTGATATTAATTAAGTATTATTAAGTATTAATTAATGTCATCAATTAAGAGATGTTGTTAGTTTAACCTATACTTGAATTTAACTGTCTTTGTGTATTAACTAAACTTCAATTAAATTCCTTAGAATCTGTGCAAATGAAATTTACTAAAAGTTTGCTATCAGTTAAGAATTTAACATATAAAGACAGATGTAGAAAGCTTGACCTACATTCATTTAATTTTGGATATGTAAGGGGAAAGGTGATCCTTGCCTACAAAATTATCATAATCATAGGAATAACAAAATAAATGTTAGTACAAAAAATGTAATAGCAATAGGGGAACATTTATAAGTAATGTTGTACCAAGAATCTGTAATAAAATTCAAAGTAAAATTAGATTACTAAAATCATTTGATCAGTTTAAATCCAAGCTTGATGAATAGATAAGTAATGCAATTTATTACATAAATTTAAGTGAAACAGCATTCCTTGGTGGCCTTTGGGACAGAATGCCGATAAAATCAATTATGAGTCAATTATAAGTCAATTAGATCTGCTCCATTTTCCACTATACATTTGTATGCAGATGCTAACTCATTTTTAGGTCTGGTTTTCTCATTATACAATTGAATCTCAACCTTTTTCAGCTGCAGCATTGACTAAAGTCCAAGAATCTGTTGCTCAATGCAAGAAAACTAAGTCCATGTATTTTACCACACTTAAAAATAATCCATAACCCCAAGTCTTTTCATATTCTTGACAGTGATAACAATCCCATTGAAACCAATACCTCCTTTATATATTTGGGGATCTGGTAGACTTATCACTAAATTTCCATGGGCACTTTGAAAATTTGAGAGGCAAGATAAACAGTCTACTCTTCCATGACAACAAAATATCTCAATTCCTCTCATGTCCAGCAAGGGCTGTTATAAAGAAGGGGATCCTCCTGTGATGTCCCTTCTCTGGGCCAGTAATCAAGAAGCCTCACATCCTCACCACTGATACTGCTGGGGAAAGTTCACTTAGAACAAAAATCAATTCACACAGTATTTTCAGATGTAGCTCTCTGTACCAAGTATAATTTCCCTTAAGAGCACACAGGGAGCATACTCCAGTTCTAGGGCTGGGTTTTCCTCTCCAGGTCCCAAATATGACTCCACCTTTCTCACTGCAGAAATCAGTGTTATGTGTACCTGTTCCAAGTAGCTGACATACACACTCTTTGAGATTTGATTTTAAGATACACACACACACACACACACACACACACACACACACACACACACACACACACACACACACACACACACACACACACACACACTGCCACCAAATTAATGCAATTACTCTCAAGGGTTAAAGTATTTTCTAAAACAACAGCCACAATGAAAGGTTTTGATATATTTAATAATAAATAATAATAAAAAACATGAGAATGTTGAGTATCTATTTACAATAAACACCAGAGTTTCAGTTCACAAGAAATATGAAAAAATAACACAGATGGAAAGATTCATACAGATACAGAATACACAATATTTAACTAGTCTCACTATATTTTCCTAACTGACTGATGAATTACTATTCCCGGATTACTTACTAAAGCAAGACAAGATGAAGTGAGTGAGTGCCTTTGTTATTGGGTTCCCAAAAACAGAGTGCTGAGTGTTACTATCACATGTCTCACTAATATCTAAATATAATTTCTGTGCTGGTTATAGAATGACATCACTTCTAGTCACATGATTCTGTAGTTCCCACACTACCCCCTCACTGGAAATTGAGCCAGGATCTACCACAGGTGTGTCACAATTCCCACATAGAGCTTTGCTAAGGTTTCTTCCATCATCTGGAGACTGTAAAACAATTCCATCACTTTCATCCTTCCTGTGGAGACTAACCAACCATTCTCTGGCACCCCAGGATAGAAATTAGTTCATCACTAAGGACAATAAGAGAAGGATCCCAGCCCAGACATTGCATCTATGGCTGCATTCAGACGTGAAATAAAATCTTTATGGCCTAAACCAAGTCATTTAATTTTAGGCTATTTTTCTTAAAGTTAACTGGGCTGAGCTTAACCCTTTCCCTTCTAGCATCCCCTCTTAACATATATACATTTCTTCAGTTACAATGCAGTCTGACATACATGTATATTTCTTTTCTGTCTGTCAGGGTACACTGTTCATGCATTTTTAACACAAGCAACTTTACAAATCAGTTTGATATTCAAATGACATATAATTCTTTACAAAACTCCAGCTAGCTATGCTGGCATATGTTGCACATGCACCACCCTACTCTCTCTGGCACAGCTGGCAATACCTCACATTGTCACACCTCTTTTCTCAACTTCAGTATCTTCTCCTCTTGTTTGCTTTTTATCTGTGAAAGGCACCATCACCCTTCTGACCTTCTCCAATAAAATATGTTGATTCATATCTAACTTGACATGTAATGAACACAACCACCTTACTTTGTCGAAGGCTAACTGGCTTCCAATACAGGCCAGGACAAGAATGGTGCTGTGTTATGAGCCAAAAAATAAATAAATAAATAACTGACTTCAATAACTAGCTTAGTTTTTGGTGTCATTCAAAAGGAATCCAACATTTGTCAGCCAGAGAAGATATGATCGACAGACCACACAGTCTTGCCACCACCACTAGTGTACAAGCACAGAGATTCCTGGACTTTGTCAATACAAATGCCGTGGAACAATTAATCAGACTATCCACTAGGGGGGATAACATGTTGGACCTTGTCCTTACTTATATTAGAGCATCTTGCACCATCCCTTGTGTATCTTCATCATACATCTCGATCTCTTAGCACAAGACATCTGGACAAAGTCATAAATAATGGGGGACAAAGGCTCAAAAATAGGGACAGATTTTAAATATTGGACATCACCTTAAAAACTTGAATAATAGATTTTGCATCAGAATGGATTTTTCTGAAGGATATGAATTCTGAACCTCAAATGTCACACATTATTTACTGACTTCAGTGCACAAATATTATCCAGAAAACCACAGATTTTATGAGGAGCAGACCAAAAATATGAGTAAAAAATCTGGACATTCTGCAAAAATCTGGACAGTTAAGAGCTATGATCTTCATCACTTGCCAAGTCTGGCCATAAAACAGTCTCCTTCAAAATAAAACTGAAACCAGAGATCCCTGCCACCCAAAGTACCTTTAGAAATTTCTTTAAAACAAACTTCCGACACCTAAGTGGTACATTGGCAAGCTTCAAATCTCCACCATAACGAGATAACTCCAAGATTGTGCAGAAATTCACACCAGCACACTATACCAGCAAATAAAGAGCTGCATAGATTAAGTTATAATCCATAGGAAGAAGTGTGGGGCAAACCCTAGAAACAAACCCACATGGTGGAATCATAATATTAGCAAGCTTTATAATAAAAGGAAAATAATTTTGACCAAAAGTAAGAAGAGCAATTCCCAGATTGTTAGAGCCATTGTCACAGAAATAAACAAACAACTTAAGAACTTAATAAAACCTACCAAAGCCAAGTCTGAGGCCAAAAATAGCAACTCAGGCCAAAGACAATCACAAGAAATATTTTAGTTATGCTTGTAAACTCAAAGGCATAACAAAGCAGTGTTGTGGGCTGTTTGAGAATGATGTCACCTACACTGAGACTGAAGATATAGCATACCTATGGTCTGATAAATTTAGGTACAACTTTGCCCCTATCTCCTCCATCTGTCCCTCAAGATACACCTGAAGCTGGCTCTCCTCAGTTATCACACAAGACCAAGTCCCAAAAGTGCTATCAAAAACTAAAAATACTGCATTAATGGGTCATAATAATATCCTTGGATGTATCTTAAATAGCATGAATCATGATTTAGCCACACCCATAACAGCACTGTTCAATCTCAGTTTCCATGCAGGTTTTGTAACAGACAACTGGGGAACAGCTCCAGTCATTCTCCTGCTTAAGGGAGAACTTTCCACAGACCCAGATAATTATAGACCCATAAGTCTGACTAGCCTCATATGCAAAGCCATGTGAAAACTTATCATGGAACTTTTCAATCAGGACACAGGGATCCTCCAAATACTGGACCCATCTCAGTTTGGAATCATTAAGTGCAGGTCATGCTTATTCAAACGAGTGGATTTTTTTGTAAAGGTCAACAAAGTAATGGATGTAGGCAAAATGGTACACACAGCATACTTTGACCTGGCCAAAGCTTTTGACACAATTCTCCACTCAAGTATAGTAGAAAAACTAAATAAGCTGGGAATAAATGCCTGTCACCAGTTGGATTGTCAACTAGCTCACAGGATGCAGATAATAAAAATAGATGAAGTTACCACCACAAAGACACAAGTCACTAGTGGAGTCCCCCATAACATCTATTTTTCTGAAGTAAATGTAAATACCAAAGGGCTCTGGCTGACTACGTTTGCCAATGACTGCAAGCTAGGAGCAGTCACTGCATCCCCAAATGACTTGTCTGTCCTGCAGAAGGTTTATCCAAATAAATAACTGGTGCCAAAACCATGGACTAAAACTGAATGCCAAAAAATGCATTATTGTATCCTTTGAGAAGTCAACAACCCCAGGGACATACCACAATGGCAATATGTCCCTAAGATTCAACCCAGCTGTTTTGGATTTGGGAACTTATGGGCACAGTGACCTAACTTTTGACCAACATGTATCCGTTGTTATAAGACAGTCCTTCTATATTGCACAGCTTATAGACAAAGGGATTGTGTCTAGATGTATGGATGTCATTGCCCCCCTTTTCTCAGCACTCATTTGTCTAATCATTGAATATGATACCCCCCTTTGTAACAACTGGAATACCCACAGAGATACCTTACTAAAAGGATACATGGCCTAAACAACATGTCCTACAAGGACCAACTCAAAGTTCTGTCACTATACTTGGTATCCTATACAGAGCTAAGAAGTGACACATGTCTGACACTTAAGGTCATCCTCTGACCAATTACTGATCACTTTACTGCATATCATCAAATCAAATGGATTGGAAGTACTCAGTCTAGACATCTAAACCTTTCTGCAACATCAAAAGAACAGTTTGGAGGAACAGGTATATCTTACAGAGGATACTGCTGCTCTGGAACAAACTCCCCATCCACATAAAAAAAAGAGGCCATCCTTGCCCATACTCAATCATAACTTAGATCTATGGATGGGAAACAGAAAACTGACTGAAGGACTGCCCTCTGTATGACTAATGGACAGAGGCAGTTCCTAAATGCTTTATCCCATGCATGGGTCCCCTCAAATTATCTATGATATGATCCCAGTTATTCATTAGGGGTAATATATAATTATCAACCATAGGATGGGTAAGGGCAATATATAACCAAATGGGATAGATTGTTTTGAACACAAAAAGGGAAACTGGCTAGGCTTAAAATAGCCCACAAAGGCAGCTAGCCTAGTACTTATGACCCTATAATCTACTTAGTTTCCTACTCTTCAAAATACTCAAACTAGACACCCCTCTGCCCTCTATCTGCCAAACTTTTTACTGCCACTCACACCTTTAATCTAAGAAGCCAAGACAGACCCAGTCCTTCCTTATAAACCCATCTCTCAGACTGTAGTCTACTAGTTATTGTTTCTCTCTACTGACCCCTAAACTATGGGACTCACTTCCTCCTGATTTAAATGATCACACTGTTTGGGCCACAGTTCAAAAAATGTTTTACTAAAATAGTTTCAATGCAGCTGTCCATCTAAAGGACATGTCATGTAAACCGATATATCCCTATCTGCATCAGTCCTTTACCTCACACATTTCTTATCTACTGGATAAACTTACTTATCTCAAACTACAATTATTTACCACACCATTGCTGCTTTAAACCCACTATGCATAACCCCTCTTGCATCTTACTGGTCTCTAGCTTTCTAACCCAGCCACAACTGCCCATAACTCCACCACTTCTACTCCTCCTACTTTAGCTATTTTCTCATTTTTCTATTCCCTTTGTGTAACTGTAAACATATGTTTTTTGTTAGATCTTCAACGTGTATATTGTTTGTCAGATTTTCTGGGGTTACTTGTAAATGTAAACTTTTGTTATTTGTATACTGTACATTGTTTTGTTACAGTAACCCACGCTGAACCTGTAATTGGCATTGTTTGATCAGTGTTCTGCCTAGTAAACAAATTTAAGTAAATAAATAAATACATAACTAAAACTTGCGCAACTCCTACTGGAAATATAACTCCAAAGAGTAACTGCAGAACTTCCTTTTGGAATAGGACGCTGTAATGACAGTGCCATATAGTTCAGAACTTCTGTCCTAGCAATAGCCTGTCGGCATTTGGGCCCACATGTTAAAAATGGGCAGTTATAGCCATAGCCCCCTTAGACATTAGTATCTTGCACAAATGTATTTTTTAAAGCAATGAACACATCAGTGAAATTATATGATCATTATAGGAACTCGAACATGTCAGGTTTTAATGATGCTTAATAGAGCGGCTTAGAGCATGTTGTGTGAATTCAGAACAAGCAAGCTCTTTAATTCTGTCCTAAGATAACAGTATAATGAATACATGATCTGAGAGGAAGTGGTATAACTTTGATAACTTTTTTTAATTTCTCCAAGTCTTTTGGGTTTCTAATACCATGATGGGAAGGGTCTATATTATAACATCAAAGTCTTGCAACTTTAAATGCTATAATATCGAACCCTATTCAGTGAACGCTGGAAATAATGAAGCTGCAGAAATGGTCCACCAAATACTTTCCCTAGGAAAGTATTCCATGGACCGTTTCTGCAGCTTTGCTATTTCCTCGACTGTGGAGCAAAGGTTACGGACTGGGTTAAGGTAAGTGCGAATGAAGGTGAGTGTGCGATAGGGACCTTAGGGTTAGGGAGCGGGTAAGGTGAGTGTGCGATAGGGACTTTAGGGTTAGGGAGCGGGTAAGGCGAGTGTGCGATAGGGACCTTAGGGTTAGGGAGCTGGTAAGGTGAGTGCGAGATAGTTACGGACCTTAGAGTTAGGGTTGGGTTAAGGTATGTGGATAGCTAGTGGTGTATGTATGGCTTAGAGTAGGGTTTTGTGAAGTGTATGTGTGTGGATTATTTATTTTGGTGTGCTTGTGCTGTGCGCATATTTGTCAGTCCATATTTAAACAACCACCAGACCATCCCATTGGCCCAAACCATAATTAATTAATTATATTCAATTAAATCATTAATAAAATTAAAAACATATTAAACTTTTAAAATTCATTTTTAAAAAATATATATACATGTATTTCATAGGAACTTGTTATATAGTAATTATTGTAATTAATATTTTGCCTTTTTTAACATCTAAAGCCTTTAATTTCAAGGCAGGAACAATTGAGATGTGGTCATTTAATCCTGGTGTAATACAGCATCTAGCCTTATTTGCCATAACATCTCTCTGCATCTAAGCCTATATTCGTAGTCTCCTCCCCTATCATTCTTTTTTACCTGTTCTAGTACCCAAAACTTGAAGTCAAACCTTTCACATATCTGCACATGTAGATATAGGGCATTTGTTTTTTTTCTTCCCTATATCGTACATGTGCAAATATTGTCATGCTTTATTGGGAGACTCATTTTGTTCTTAACTCTGAGTAAAGAATGATAGGGGAGGAGACTGGGAATCTAGGCTTGGATACAGAGAGATGTTATGGCAAATAAGGTTAGATGCCTGTATTACACCAGGATTAAATGACCACATCTTGATTGTTCCTGCCTTGAAATTAAAGGCTTTATATGTTAAAAAAGGCAAAAAATGAATAACAATAATTAATATATAACAAGTTCCTATGAAATACATGTATATATATTTTTAAAAAATGAATGGTTGTTTAAATATGGACTGGTAAAATAAGGAGTTTATTCTGAAGAAGTCTCCTGTAGGGAGATGAAAGCACTAAATCAGATTGTTTGTTAATATAGTGGAGTTTTTATACCTTCGTGGTACAGTGAGTTGATTAACTCAAGAGGGACAGTCTTTATTGGATCCTTGCTCACTGAGTTTGTTGGAGGTTATAAGGCAAACACTATTTTTCCACTGCCAAGAAAGGGCAAAGTCAACTGTCTGAATGACTACTGAGCAGTTGCATTGACTCCCGTAGTGATGAAATGTTTTGAGAGAATCATTATGAGTTGTATTCAATCAGTTATACCTGATATAATGGATCCCCTGCAGTTTGCATACAGACCGAATAGGTGAACAGAAGATGCAGTCAGTACAACATTCCATACAGTTCTTACTCATCTGGAGAATAAGGACTGTTATGTTGAATTGCTGTTTACTGATTATAGTTCGACCTTCAATATGGTGATACCAATGAATCACATTAATAAGATGCCCATACTGGGTGTGCAACCAACTCTTTGCAATTGGGTCTTGGATTTTTTAACACGCAGACCACAGTCAGGTTGGGGAATAATAATAATAAATATAGGAACTCCACAAGGCTGTGTGCTTAGTCCAGTGCTGTACACCTGCTTCACTTATGATTATGTTGCTTCTCAACATGACATCAGCATTGTCAAATCTGTGGATGATACAACAGTCATTGGTCTGATCTCCAGGGGTGATGAGTCAGCGTATAGGAGGGAAGTGGAGAACCTTGTGAAGTGGTGTCAGAACAGTAATCTCTCTCTCTCCCACTCTTAATACCAGCAAAATGAAAGAGATGATCATTGATACACAGAGGAATAAAGGGCAGCACTTACCATTATATATTCGTGAGTCTGAAGTGGAAAGAGTGGCTACATTCAAATTCCTCGGTAGTAACATCTCTGAGGACCTTACCTGGACTCATAACATGACAGACCTGGTAGGGAAAAGCCGGCAATGACTGTATTTTCTGAGAAGGCTGAGGAAGTTTGGCATGCCCAATACCATCCTCAGCAACTTCCACAGAAGTACATTTGAAAGCATTCTCTCCTACTCTATTACAGTATTGTTCGAGAATAGTACAATATAGGATCGCAAGGCTCTGCAGCGTGTAATGAAAACTGCTCAAAACTTCATTGGAGTAACACTTTCTGCATTGGAGGACATATACACCATAAGAGTTTTTAGAAGGGCTAAAAGCATTATCATGGAAACTACCCACCCACAACACAAACTGCTTATGCTGCTACCATCAGGGAGGCATTATAAGAGGATGGTGGCCAGAACAACCAGGCTGATTGACAGTTTTATACCTCAAGCTATTAGACTTTTAAATAAAACTTACATCCTACTTCTCACTCCAGTATTGTACATTGGTTCACATTTGGAGGGTACAAGCCTGTTTTTCACGAATGCGCTCTTTTGTGTACATATATAGTTAGTGATATTGGTGTTTATATTGCTGTCTTAGATTATTTCTTCTTGTTAATTTCATTGATTTTTATATGTTGGAGGATTTGCAAAATAAGAATTTAATTGTATTTTGTGACGCTGCTCTCTAGTACATATGACAATAATGTTGAATTGAACTGAACTGTTAGTAATGAGTGATCCCATGTGATACAAAGTTCATCATTTTCTATAATACTTTGTGGCTTATTTTTCCAGTGTTTTTATACTAGGTATTATAATACCTCAGTATTGTAATGTTTGCACAATCCCCAATGCAACAGTCTCACCACATTATTATGCCTTTCAGTATACAGCCCTTTCACCATTAGTATATCACAACCAGCAACAAGATGTGTGATTGTTTCCAATTCTGTTTTACAAAACTTACATTTGTCTGTTTCACCTATATGATAAATGGACTTTGTAAACTAACATGTTCATAGTCCACTATCCTGGGCCGCTAATATTAACCTTTTGTCTTTTGGTTTAAATTCACCTTTCCTTAACCATTCCTGCACTTGATCCTGATCAACATGAGGTTGTTCCAAGAGTTTTCTATACTTGCAACTATATTTATGCATTTTCCGAATTTCTTGCCTTCTCATCTGATCCTTCCCCTTATATTCTTTCTTTTGTTTTTTGGCCCATTCAGTTGCTGCCTGATTTTTATCTACTTCTGGTTTGATTTCCATTCCCACGTGACACCAATATGCTTCTGCTAAACTAAGCAGGGAAGTCATCTTAGACTTATTCTCCTCATGTTTCAAAACTTCCACTATATTTGAGTCTTGTGAGGTCAGCAGATATGTATGCAGTCCCACAATTGCAGATCCATACTTGTAATCAGTTTCGAGGAGGCTCATACCGGCTTCAGAATGGGGAAGATATAATCTTGGTATACAATGATTTTTATAGATCATTTGGTGATCATGAGGCATCCTTCTTGTTTTCCTCTCCATCCTATCATGGTTTGGGGCCAGTCAATCACTCCAAAACTGTATGTTTGGACTGGAAGAGCAAATTGGTTTAAAGTCTGGACTTTGTTCTTAGATGCCAATGCTGTTTTCAGTATTAATTTTAGTCTTCTAAAATATTCCTAAGTTTTATTCGCATTTGTTCATGTTCTATTGTTGATCCTTCATCATTCCCAAATATTTATACACTCCCTCTTGCTCAAGTTCTTTTATATCACATTCCTGTCCCAAACTGATGTTTTCTTGGTGCTGCATCTTTTCTGCCTTAAAGGTTGCTTTTGCACATTTACCAAGACCACATGACATTCCTATACCATCTGAAAAAGTTTTGACCACTTGCAGTTGTGCTTTCAGTTCCTCATCTGATGAACTATACGATTTTAAATCATCGACAAAAAGAAGTTGAGAAGTATTTGCACTCTGTTGCTTTCTGGAAGACAAATTGTAGCCATGACCTAATCTGTTAAGTAGATAGCTTAATGGGTTAAGGGCAAGACAAAAAAGCAGTGGTGACAGAGAGTCACCTTGGAATATTGCCCTTTGAAATTTTATCCCAAGAATAATAAATTGTCCTTTATCTTGGCTTAACTGCAAAGTGTTTTTCTGCTGTTTCATGGTCGCTGTAATGCAATCAATCTGTGTAGGGTGTATCTTGTACATTTTTAAGCACTCTTTTATCTATGAATGTGAGATACTGTCAAATTTTTTTTGTAGTCAATCCATGCCATACTTAGATTATTTTAAATTTTTACAGTTCCCTTTTATGACTTTATTTAACAACAAATGATCCTTTGTTCCACATGACTTTCTTTTATTAACCTTTTGTTCTATTGCCATGATTTAGTTTTCTTCTAAATGACTACACACTCTGTCGGCATCAATTCCAGTGTATAGTTTATATGCTGTCGGAAGGCAAGTTGTCGGTCTATAGTTTTTAGGATAGCTTGCAGGTTCACTTTTAAGAAGGTGCATTGTTTTTCCTATTGTTAACAAGGTTGGTGTCTGTTTGGGGTGCACATATAAATAGTTCTTACTCATGGTTAAATCTTCGTGTAAAGATGCTAATACTTTTAGCCAGAAGTTAGGTACTGCATCCAGGCCTGGGGTTTTCCAGTTAGGAGCTTTTCTTAACTTTGTTTCAATCTCTCTGGCCGTTACTTCATCCCATTTCATATCCTGTACATTTGAACTTCGTATTCTTTCTTTTACTATTTCTATCTATTTAGCATCTTTGTTATGTTTCATAGGATCGTCATAGCTTTTTCTCCGAAATGTGGAGGGAATTTAATAAAGCCTATACGTTTTTTTTTTTTGTGTAGGTATCACGCCATGCTACCAACATAGATGCGAACATTTTCAGGTTCATTAAGTGCTGCTGAGTGGCATGCATGAGCATGTCAATACATAAACTGTTGTGGCATGCAAATCACCTCATAAGCAGGTAAATCTCATGTAAATGAGGCAGGTAGAGAGATCCAGCAAGCAGACGGGCAGCTCTGCAGACCCCGTATCAGTGTCCATAGTATACATGGAAAAATTCCGTGTACAGGACTGTAGACAGACAAAAGGGGCTGTAAAAATGTAGGTATATAGTAAAAAATGGCATAGCACGCACAGATATGAGCAAAACTATCCTCTGCATGTTCCAAAAGTTACACTAAATATATTAAAATAAATTATTTTTTTAATAATCGTAGAATGCTTTCTCAGTGGGCCACAGTGCACAAACATGCCTTATTAAAAAAAAAATGGAAAACTGAAATATTAATCTCATGAGACAGAAATGTATTACATGACCCTGTGTGCAGTATCTACAATGGTGTACTGGGGCTGTTGCTAACGTGGAAGGGCTTGGAAGCATGCAGTATCAAGGTTGTGAGCATGGATCCCTATGCAAATGAGGTGGAGATACTGAATAGCATAATGGCATAACCATGTCCACATATCCCCTCCATGTAGGCAGAGAACAGTGTTGGTGTCCAATAACTTCTAAGCTGATTGGAGCTTAGCTGCAACTGTTTGCATGGTGCACCGCCATGCTGAGCGTGGAAGTTTGTGGGGTGTGTGCACTGATGTCTAAGCTTTGTTTACCTATGGGGCACATGTTTCCTTTGCATGGTGCACAGCTGTGTTGAGCATGGACTTTGGGGGTATGCACGCGCATTTGTGCAGTATGCCACAGTGCTCAGAGTATCTGAAAGTCCAATTAATTAGTGTTGAGCCTTGCTTAACTTCAACTAGGGTCATCAAATGATGTAAATGATATATTAGGCAGGTGCACTGCATTGTTGGTAACCAATCACACAGGCAGCACCTACAGTAGAGCATTATAAAGTATGCATACACCCTACAATAAGATTTTTCCCCCATAGTCTGCACCATTGGAGTACAGACTTGGGAAATGTAACTGAAAGAATGCTAGGGGCTGCTGCAGGTCTGCTACATTTGTATGTGCTAGATGCTGAAGTCAATGCTGTTGTTGCTGCTGCTGACAATAGGTCTAGGCTGAGAAGGAGAAGAGTGTTCAAGCCCAGGGTAACCTTCCAGCAGCTACATGGGCTGGAGGTTGTAGAGTGCTACAGAGTGAACAAGGACATACTATAAGAACTCACTGAGCTCTGCTGCTCTCAACTCAGGCCCAGACCCAACAGAGGGGAACCCATCCCAGTTGAAACAAAGGTATGTGTAGCCCTTAGGATAATAGCCACATGTACCTTCCAAAGACAAACTGGGGATATGACAGAGCATCAGCATCAAGGGGACTCCACCAGTTCCTGGATGCCATGCTACCACATGACAGTGAGCACATTTGTTTTCCCCTCACCCCTGAGGTGAGGGCCAGCAATATGCAACTCTTCTACCATGTAGCGCACTACCCTGACGTACTTGGTGTCATAAATTGCATTCATGTACACATCAAGACACCACTGAGGAGGGTAGAATCTATGTCAACCACAAGGGGTACCACTCCATCAACTGCCAGGTCATGTGCAATGCCCAGGGCATTATCATGAATGTGTGTGCTGGCAGCCCTGGCAGGTATCATGACTCCCATATCTGGCACACATCACAGCTGTACCAGATGTTTGCTGGGGGGACATCCCACACGGCCATTTAATGGGGGATGCTGGCTACGCATTGGAACCATGGATGATGACACACATCAGAAATGCACACACACCCACGGAAGCATGCCATAATGAGGCACACACACAAATGAGGAACATCATCAAATGTATGTTTAGGTTGCTGAAGTCATGGTTCCAGTGCCTCAGTATATCTGCTGAAGCCATGCAGTGGTCTCCAGCCACATGTGCACATATGTTCACAGTATGTGTCATGCTACACAATATGATCCTGTGGAAGCAGCTGTGGCAGGATCAGCATAAGGAAGGGGTACACAGCCCCACCCCCACTCACAGGAGGACTTGGAGGAGGAGCCCCCGATGATGTCCCTGTAGGCAGAAGTAGGTGTGCCCAGTAGGCCCTGGCATTTGCTAAGAGACAATGCATAGCACATACACTGACAACCTAGGGCCCCAGGGACTGACACCTTACTCCTACTCACGTACATATAATAAAATATCTGATGCCAGGTAACCCACACAATCTGTACCTATCCATGTATTAGTTGGGGTCTACTTCATAACACTGAAATTTCATAATGTTGAGTTTCATAACATTGAGACCATAACATCAAAAATTCAAAACACTGAAAATCCAAAACATTTTAAACTCAGAACATTGAAAGTGTGCTTCATAACATTGAAAACTACATTGCACAAGTAAATAAGATCCCTTCCACCTACAACACCACCTAACTAACAAACACACTTTCTACTATGTTTCTGAAGGGGGGCAAGCACCTCTGCACCCCCCCCATGTGGGTGGCTCTGCACCCCACACACACACACCCATAAATTAAATATACCAACTCCAAGATTAGACTACAGTGGAAAAAAGTTGATTTCCTGTGGTTAGGAAATTAACATTTTTCTACTGTAGTGCAGTCTTGGAGTTGGTATATTTAATTTACAGGGGGTGTAGGTGGGCAGAGGAAATTAACTTTTTTCCACTGTAGTGCAATCTTGGAGTTGGTATATTTAATTTACGGGGGTGTGGGGGGCACAGCCCCCCTGCAGAAACATAGTAGAAAGTGTGTTTGTCAGTTAGGTGTTGTTGTAGGTGGAGGGGGTGTTATTTACATGTGCATTGTAGTTTTCAATGTTATGAGAGATGCACTTATATATCCAAATAGGAAGCCACTCACTCTCCAGCCAAGACCGGAATAGCTGGTCAAGAAGAGAAGGTCAACAATTGCACCACACCACATGGAACACACAGACCTCCAGAACACACACCAGCACTGCCTTCATATAAAAACACAAACCACACACCCACTTTCATGGAGGCTTTCAATAAAAATCTACCCAAACAGCAGAGACATCCTAGGCAGAAATGCACTTGACCACCACAACACAACACTAATTACAAGATACATAACTCTCCTAAACAGTGTGCCACTCAGCCAAAGCCACTAAGGCAAAATAGCATGCCCAACACACTAGTCATAGGTGACTCGATAGTGAGGCACACTGATGTCCCACTCACTAGGCTGAATAAGGAGAAAGTAACAGTCAGCTGCCTGTCAGGTGCCAGGAACTGCCACATAACACACGCACTCAGGTCCCTCAAAAACAGGCACAAATATGACTTAGTCATTGTACATGTGGGTGTAAATGACCTGAGACGTACCTCCCTGGACTACATGAAAAGAGACATGGAGGAGCTCAGGGATTATGCAGTCCAGGTGGGTATGACCCTAGCCCTGAGCAGCATCCTACCATCACCCAGAATGATACCACAGTACAAGCAAAAAATGATTGATTTCAACAATTGGCTAAGTTTCTGTGTCATTCTAAGGGGATCTAGTATCAGTCTGCCTGGGATGACATGATTGACAGAACTCGATGCTTTGCCAGAGATGGCCTGCATCTGTCACCCCTGGGCAAATGGATACTAGCCAAGGCTCTTGCCAACCCTGTATTGCCTTTTTTAGGTGGTGTTCCAAAGACCAAATTACCACCATAACAGCTACAAACAAATGTAATCTGAGGGTCATGCTGCTCAACCCTAGAAGTCCAAATCTCAAAATGCACTCGCTCAAAGCACTCCTTAAAATGGAGAACATTGACATTTGTGCTGTAACAGAGACCTGGTTCAAGGCAGCAGAAAGCACCCCTACACTACCAGACTATAACTCTTTCCACACCTTTCAGCCCTAGAACTTGGACTGAAGCTCCAAAGGCAGTGGTGTTTCCATATTCATAAAGGATGCGCTCACCTCCAAACTGATAGCCCAACATAATGCATCAGTGATACTTCAGGTGGAACTAACATTGGGTAAGACAACAATTCAGGTTGTAGCCTGCTATAGGTCCCCAACCATGTCCAAGGACTCACACTCCATGTTCCCAAGCACCCTGGAGAATATTAGGGTCCAACCTAACACTCTCATACTAGGTGACTTCAACTACCCCTCTAGTAACTGTGAAAACTACTCATGCACCAATACACTTGCCCAATGTTTCCTAGAGTTCATTAATTCCAATGCCCTGGACCAGCTCACTCTTACCCCCATTAGAGGTAGCAGTTTCCTTAACCAGGTCATTACTATCATGGGTGACCGTTGTTCTATACCAATAGTCAGTTCCTCCATGGTTAGATCTGACCACAAACTAATCACCTTGGAAATCCACATCCCTCCCACCCTCCCCAAAGGTAACCACCATGAAAAACTTCTCCAAAGCTAATTTTGAGCTCATTCCCTCCAGTACAGCTCTTTTGATTGTGCACCTATAACACCTAGTGGGCGTGGCTTGAGCCTTTAAAAATAAAGTTATCACCTTACAGTTCTAACAAATACTCATTGACATAGGTCAAATATCAATACAATTGTGTTTGCCATCATGTATGCTTCAAGATAAAATATTCTGATACCTTGTACAGGGCATGGTTTTGGAAATATTAATGCAAATATGAACAAGCAATATTTGACGCCTAGAGGAGCAGTAGGAGGTAACTGCAGATGCACCTGGAGGTGTCACTCGGATGTAATGAGTTGGCTAACTTCACAGCACCGATGCAAATGGTGAATAGTTGCATAACCGCCAAATCATACACCAATTCACTATATGAACAAGTACACAAATCCATGGATCTCACCATACCCAATAGAACCAAGACGCTCTCCTCCAAAAAAAGGAAGCCAATCTGCTGGTCCCCTGCCATAAATAAACTCTACAACAGAAGGAAGAAACTGATGCGAAATAAGGTGAACTCCCAAGACTGGAAAAACTCCCTTATCAGCCTCAACAAAAAGTTGAGATCCCTCATCAAATCCTCTAAAGCTAGCTATGAAAACAGAATTGCAGCAGATAGTAAAGCCAACCACAAGGCCTTCTATAATTATGTAAAGAATCACCATGGCAATACCCAGATTTGTTCTGAGCTACTGCACAATGGTACCTCCTATACCGAGCCAACAGATATTGCCAATATACTGGCCGACAGATTCAATGCCAACTTTACCCCTCTCTTCTCCCAAAGGACCAATCACAATACCAGTAGATTGCCAAACACCCAGTATTACTGCTGCACAGGTTAAAACAGCACTGTCCAAGGCCAAGAATACAGCTTCTATGGGACTTGACTATATCCCTGGCTGTGTTCTACATGAACTACAGAGTGAACTGGCACCTCACCTGTGTGCCCTGTTCAATCAAAGCCTCACCTCAGGCTTTGTCCCTACCAAATGGTGCACTGCTACAGTCATCTCTCTCCACAAAGGAGGAGTGACTACAGACCCTGGGAACTATTGCCCCATTAGCCTGATGAGTCTGATATGCAAAGCTATGGCACGCATCATCACGGACCTAATAAACAAGGATAGAGGGAATCTCCAACCTCTGTATCACACACAGTTTGGTTTTGTGAAGGGTAGATCATGCCTGCTCAACTTGATTGGCTTCTTTGAGTCAGTCACCAGAGCTGTGGATGAAGGCAAGGTGGTTCATACAGCCTACCTTGATCTGGCCAAGGCCTTTGATACCATTCCTCACTCAGGAATCATAGAAAAACTCGCTAAGCTAGGCATCAACCCCTATATCACTAGGTGGCTTGCAAACTGGCTCACAGATAGAACCCACAGTGTGAAAGTAGCTGACTCCAAGTCAGACAGCCAACTAGTCACAAGTGGAATCCCACAGGGTTCAGTCTTGGGTCCTCTCCTGTTTGGTATCTACTTCTCTGAAGTTCAGGCCAACACGAAGGGACTCTAGCTGACAAAGTTCGCAGACGATTGCAAGTTGGGAGCTATTATTAACTCCCCAAGTGATGTTGACATCCTACAGAATGTCCTCACTGAAACCAATGACTAGTATCAGAACCATCATCATCCCCTTTAGGAAAAACCCAGTTCCCATGAATTACCACATTGATGGTGGTCCACTGAACACAGAAGGCATTATAAAAGATCTGGGAACACAGGTTGACAGAAACCTCTCTTTTGATCACCACATTGCCACTGTGGTCAGAAAGTCCTTCTATGTGGCACATCTCATTACTAAGTGTTTTGCATCCAGGAAGAAAGAGGTCATTGTCTCCCTCTACTCTTCCTCATTAGGCCAATCATAGAGTACAATGCCCTATTTGGCATGTACCTCACTAGACACCTGCAACAACTGGAGAGGCCACAAAAGTACCTCACAAAGAGGATCCTAGGCCTTAAACATTTGTCCTATATGGACAGACTTAAAAAACTCCAACTATTCTCTGTCTCATATCACCTAATTAGAGGCAATCTTTGCTTGACTTACAAAGCCATGTCTGACCCAGCTCTGTTAGAAATGCTGCAGCTAAAGAAATCCCAATCCCTCTGCACCACATGCTCCAGAGACCTCAACCTCATTACCACAATCAACAGAATGTACTGGAGGGACAGGTTCATAACCCAGAGACTGTCCATACTATGGAATAGACTTCCCATACATGTCAAGCAGAGCACCTCGCTGACCATCTTCAAGAGAAATCTTGATAACTGGATGGGAAATAGAAAATTCACCCCAGGGATAACTCCAATGGCTCTACTCCACAGAGCACTGGGAACTAAAGTCAGGTGGCATGATGCCAGGGTAATCCTATGGCCAGACTTGTAAAGGCCCCAGGACCATCAACCTAGTACACACCTATGAACCCATGAACCTATGAAGCACACTTTCAGTGTTCTGAGTTTTCAATGTTTTGGGTTTTCAGTGTTTTGGGATTTAGATGTTTTGGTCTCAGTGTTATGAAAGTCAACGTTATGAAATTTCAATGTTATTAAGTAGACACATCGGTTGTGTACTGCTTGCATCACACAGAGTCAGCCCTGAACTACAGTTCTGTCAACTGCTGCATTCTCAAGGTAAGTCTCTAACCTACACACTATTTGTAAGGATTACTGTAATATGGTATTGTATGTATGGATCTGCTGCTGTTATGCAAGAAAATATAGTGGGCTATTTGGTCAGAGTTAACATCCACATGGGACAACTGATACCTAGTCCAATAGTATGTGTTCCTTAATTTTCACTAGGACTCATGGTTGGAATATTCACAATATCAGGCAAGGGAGATGTTAAACAGTGAGTACACATGATATTTGGACTACTGTCTATCCAAGATGATCATGCACTTTTGTTCCCCCACCCCCAACAAAGCGGTGTACTCATATAACTGCTTTAACAGAAAATCAGCTATGGTATAGCAATGGACCAGGCAATCTCGGGGATGTAACATAGATACCACTCACACATTGTATGTCTCTCTTCACGCAGGATAACAACGTGCATATGTATGCTGTTGATTGTGTGATGGATAACCCCTCTCTCTGTGACTCAGTGGACTAGGAAAGCTAGCATGAGTGATGGTATTGATGGTTCTAATCTGGAATTACTCACTTTTGCATGTGATGTAGTACTATGTTGATGTTTTCACAGAATGTCATATCTCCCAACCTCTTATTGCAGGAAATCTGGACAAAGCCAGAATGATTGGGGGGATAAAGGCCCAAGCATAAGGCCAGAGTTTAAATATTGGTCACATAAACCTTGCTGGACGTAAAGGTGTTGCAGTAGTACATATATTTCGATGGATATAAAGTCTGACATACAATTGTTTGTCTGTAGTTAGTAGAATGTATAGAGGTCAACATTTGATAAAACATCAGAAGACCACAAATGTAAAAGGATAATTTCTCTTAAAAATTATGTTAATAAATAAAATAAAGAAACACTCATAATTGGCTTAGATATAGAGAAAGCCTTTGATTCCCTAAATTGGGACTATTTATTCAAAATCATAATGCTGTTTGAATTTTTTGCATCTTTTGTTCATCTCCTAAAGAATATATATCCAAATAATTTAGCGTATGTCAAGTTAGGCCTTTTTACCTCTGAATCTATGCGTATAACAAAAGGCACTAAACAAGGATGTCCCATGTCACCAATTCTATTTGCTCTGGCTATTGAAATATTGGCAGATTCAATTCATAACAATATAAAAATCAAAGGAATAGATGTTTATGAACAATACAATTCTAAAGTAATGCTATTTGCTGATGACATATTACTAACATTATCTAATACAAAAGAGACATTAGAAGAATTAGATATATTAACTGACAAATTTCACATGACTTCAGGACTCCCTTTCAATAAATCAAAATCAAAATGTTTATTTTAAATAAAAAAGGAACTGCAGACTAAGGGGATCACATCATAGGAAAACAAGAATCTACTTTAAAATATCTAGGAATTGAGTTATGCAAGGATAATAATGAATTAGTCTAAAAAAAACTACAATAATATCATCAATACAATTACAATCTCTGTGGAAAAATGGAACAAAATAATATTAACATTTGAAGATAGACTACAGTTAATAAAAATGGCTTTACTGCCCAAGATCCTATATATAACAGTGACAATACAACTGTTACCAGAAAGGAATATACTTAAAGAAATAAATCCATGCCTAATAAAAGTTGTATGGTTTTCCAAAAGAAACAGAATAGCTTTAATACATCATATCAGACCATGGAGACAGGGAGGATTAAACTTTCCTGATGTAGAAACATATATAAAAGCATCAATATGTAAAACAATCTCAGATTGGATAAGTCCAAATTACTCTGCAAATTGGAAAGAATTACTAACTGTAATATCAATAAATGAATTTGATTTACAAAAAAATTCAAATAA